>NC_057800.1:479636510-479936510 GCF_018294505.1 Triticum aestivum | reverse complement strand
AATTTTATTTTAGTTCCTTGCTTTTTGTTCCTGTTTAGTAATAAATAATTCATCTATCCTCTGTTTAGATGTGGTATTATGCTTTTAATTAGTGTTTGTGCCAAGTAGAACCTTTGGGAAGACTTGGGGAAAGTCTTGTTGATCATGCTGTCAAAAAACAGAAACTTTAGTGCTCACGAGAATTGCTGCCATTTTTATTTGGAGAGTGCTATTTAGTTAATTATTTTTTCAGATGATTAATATATAAATTCCTCAGGTCCAGCAATTTGTTTGAGAATTCTATGAGTTCCAGAAGTATACGTTTGATCCAGATTACTACAGACTGTTCTGTTTTTGACAGATTCTGTTTTTCATGTGTTGTTTACTTATTTTGATGAATCTATGGCTAGTAAAATAGTTTATAAACCATAGAGAAGTTGGAATACAGTAGGTTTAACACCAATATAAATAAATAATGTGTTCATTACAGTACCTTGAAGTGGTGATTTATTTTCTTGTACTAATGGAGCTTACGAGTTTTCTGTTAAGTTTTGTGTTGTGAAGTTTTCAAGTTTTGGGTAAGGATTCGATGGACTATGGAATAAGGAGTGGAAAGAGCCTAATATTTGGGATGCCCCAGTCACCACAAGGTAATATTCAAGGATAGCCAAGAGCCTAAGCTTGGGGATGCCCCGGAAGGCATCCCCTCTTTCGTCTTCGTTCATCGGTAACTTTACTTGGAGCTATATTTTTATTCGCCACATGATATGTGTTTTGCTTGGACCGTCAATTTATTTTGTTAGGATTTTCTTGCTGTTATTTAGAACAATGTTTTTAATCTTATATTTCAATAAAAGTGGCATTGATAGTCTTTACTATGCCTATGTTACAAGTATACATGTTGCTGTTTGAAAACAGAAAGTTTACCGCTGTTGCAATAATTCCCTAGAAAAGTCAGAATGTGATGAAATGTTGAAACCTTTTGAATATTAAGCTCTGATAAATTTACTACAGTGGGAATTTTCTTTCATAATTTTTGGAGTTAGGGAAGTATGGATGTTGCAGCATTCTTTACAGACTATCCTGTTTAGGCAGATTGCTGTTATGTTTGCATTGTTTGCATATGTTTGCTTCTTTAATGATTCTATTTGAGGATAGGACTATTAAATATGTAGAGGCATTTAGTATGCAATGTTTAATAATAATTTTAGTGATTTGCTACAGTACAGTATGATAAGGTTTTTGCAATGGTTTATACTAACTTATCTCACGAGTCCTTGTTGAGTTTTGTGTGGATGAAGCTTTTGAGATTTAGGGAGACCGTGTTAGTATCGGTTGATCCTAAGTTTTTGCTTCTTCACATGATGTTTGCTATTCTTAGATGTAATTTTATTTTGCTTTGCTTTCTGTTTGAATAGTGTAACAAGATCTGAAATTATTAAATGTTAGAGATTCTTCACATAGTTGCATAATTATTCGACTACTCATTGATCTTCACTTATATCTTCCGGAGTAGTTTGTCATTTGCTCTAGTGCTTCACTTATATCTTTTAGAGCATGGTGGTAGTTTTATTTTGAAGAAATAGATGAACTCTCATGCTTCACTTAGATTATTTTGAGAGTCTTAAATAGCATGGTAATTTGCTTAAAATCCTAATATGCTAGGTATTCAAGAATAATAAAATTCTCTTATGAGTGTGTTGAATACTATGAGAATTTTGATACTTGATAATTGTTTTGAGATATGGAGATGGTGATATTAGAGTCATGCTAGTTGAGTAGTTGTGAATTTGAGAAATACTTGTGTTGAAGTTTGTGATTCCCGTAGCATGCACGTATGGTGAACCGTTATGTGACGAAGTAGGAGCATGATTTATTTATTTATTGTCTTCCTTATGAGTGGCGGTCGGGGACGAGCGATGGTCTTTTCCTACCAATCTATCCCCCTAGGAGCATGCGCGTAATACTTTGCTTTGATAACTTCTAGATTTTTGCAAGTATATGAGTTCTTTATGACTAATGTTGAGTCCATGGATTATACGCACTCTCACCCTTCAACCTTTGCTAGCCTCTCTAATACCGCGCACCTTCCGCCGGTATCACACACCTACCATATACCTTCCTCAAAACAGCCACCATACCTACCTATTATGGCATTTCCATAGCCATTCCGAGATATATTGCCATGCAACTTTCCACCCTCCAGTTTATCATGACACACTCCATCATTGTCATATTGCTTAGCATGATCATGTAGTTGACATCGTATTTGTGGCAAAGCCACCATTCATAATTCTTTCATACATGTCACTCATGCACCATTGCACATCTCGGTACACCACCGGAGACATTCATATAGAGTCATATCTTATTCTAAGTATCGAGTTGTAATTCTTGAGTTGTAAGTAAATAAAAGTGTGATGATCAACATCATTAGAGCATTGTCCCAGTGAGGAAAGGATGATGGAGACTATTATTCCCCCACAAGTCAGGATGAGACTCCGGACGCAAAAAAGAGAGGCCAAAGAAGCCCAAATAAAAAAAGGAGAGGCCATTAAAAAAGAGAAGGCCTAAATAAAAAATAAAAATAAAAAAATGAGAGAAAAAGAGAGAAGGGGCAATGCTACTATCCTTTTACCACACTTGTGCTTCAAAGTAGCACCATGATCTTCATGATAGAGAGTCTCCTTTGTTGTCACTTCCATATATTAGTGGGGATCTTTCATTATAGAACTTGGCTTGTATATTCCAATGATGGGCTTCCTCAAAATGCCCTAGGTCTTCGTGAGCAAGCGAGTTGGATGCACACCCACTAGTTTCTTTTGTTGAGCTTTCATACACTTATAGCTCTAGTGCATCCGTTGCATGGCAATCCCTACTCACTCACATTGATATCTATTGATGGGCATCTCCATAGCCTGTTGATACGCCTAGTCAATGTGAGACTATCTTCTCCCTTTTTGTCTTCTCCACAACCACCATTCTATTCCACCTATAGTGCTATATCCATGGCTCACGCTCATGTATTGCATGAAGATTGAAAAAGTTTGAGAACATCAAAAGTATGAAACAATTGCTTGGCTTGTCATCGGGGTTGTGCATGATTTAAATATGTTGTGTGGTGAAGATGGAGCATAGCCAGACTATATGATTTTGTAGGGATAGCTCTCTTTGGCCATGTTATTTTGAGAAGACATGATTGCTTTATTAATATGCTTGAAGTATTATTATTTTTATGTCAATATTAAAATTTTGTCTTGAATCTTATGGATTTGAATATTCATACCACAATTAAGAAGAATTACATTGAAATTATGCCAACTAGCATTCCACATCAAAAATTATCTTTTTTATCATTTACCTACTCGAGGACGAGCGGGAATTAAGCTTGGGGATGCTTGATACGTCTCCAACGTATCTATAATTTTTGATTGCTCCATGCTATATTATCTACTGTTTTGGGAAATATTGGGCTTTATTATCCACTTTTATATTACTTTTGGGACTAACCTATTAACCGGAGGCCCAGCCCAGATTTGCTGTTTTATGCCTATTTCGGTGTTTTGAAGAAAAGGAATATCAGATGGAGTCGAAACGGAACGAAATCAACTGGAGAAGTTATTTTTGGAAGGAAACACACCTGATGGACTTGGACCCCATATCAGGACATACGGGAGCTGCCCATGAGGGTGGGGGGCGCGCCCCCTGTCTCGTGGGGCCCCCGTGGCTCCCCTGACGTACCTCCTGCACCCATATATACTTACGTGACCTAAAACTTCTAGAACGCAACATAGATCGAGAGTTCTGCCGCCAGAAGCCTTCGTAGCCACCAAAAGCCAATCTAGATCCATTCTGGCACCCTGCCGGAGGGGGCAATCCCTCTCCGGTGGCCATCTTCATCATCCCGGCGCTCTCCATGACGAGGAGGGAGTAGTTCTCCCTCGGGGCTGAGGGTATGTACCAGTAGCTATGTGTTTGATCTCTCTCTCTCTCTCTCTCTCGTGTTCTTGAGATGATACGATCTTGATGTATCGCGAGCTTTGCTATTATAGTTGGATCTTATGTTTCTCCTCCCCCTCTTCTCTCTTGTAATGAATTGAGTTTCCCCTTTTGAAGTAATCTTATCATATTGAGTCTTTAAATATTTGAAAACACTTGATGTATGTCTTGCCGTGCGTATCTGTGGTGACAATGGGATATCACGTGATTAACTTGATGCATGTTTTGGTGATCAACTTGCGGGTTCCGCCCATGAACCTATGCATAGGGGTTGGCACACGTTTTAGTCGTGATTCTCCGGTAGGAACTTTGGGGCACTCTTTGAGGTCCTTTGTGCTGGTTGAATAGATGAATCTGAGATTGTGTGATGCATATCGTATAATCATACCCACAGATACATGAGGTGACATTGGAGTATCTAGGTGAGATTAGGGTTTTGATTGATTTTTGTCTTAAGGTGTTATTCTAGTACGTACTCTAGGGCTGTTTGTGACACTTATAGGATAGCCCAACGGATTGATTGGAAAGAATAACTTTGAGGTGGTTTCGTACCCTACCATAATCTCTTCGTTTGTTCTCCGCTATTAGTGACTTTGGAGTGACTCTTTGTTGCATGTTGAGGGATAGTTATGTGATCCAATTATCCTATTATTGTTGAGGGAACTTACACTAGCAGAAGTATGAACCCTAGGCCTTATTTCCACACATTGCAATACCGTTTACGCTCACTTTCATGATTCGTTACCTTTCTGTTTTTATATTTTCAGATTACAAATACCTTTATCTACTATCCATATACCACTTGTATCACCATCTCTTCGCCGAACTAGTGCACCTATACAATTTACCATTGTATTGGGTGTGTTGGGGACACAAGAGACTCTTTGTTATTTGGTTCCGGGTTTCTTGAGAGAGACCATCTTCATCCTACGCCTCCTACGGATTGATAAACCTTAGGTCATCCATTTGAGGGAAATTTGCTACTGTCCTACAAACCTCTGCACTTGGAGGCCCAGCAACATCTACAAGAAGAAGGTTATGTAGTAGAGATCAACCCTCACCCGGCCCCTGCCCACCTCAAGGCCCGCACATCGCTATCTATCTCACACGCACAATCTCTTCATGAATACCCTGTTTAGCATGTAGCTTTCCATCACATACACACACATTTCTCTCCTTAGGTTTGTTTTCTCTCAATATCTGACACACACACACACAACATACAACACACACACACACACCCCTCCCCCGAGCACACAATTCATCCCCATCCAAGGTTATATGGCAACCACTCTCGCTTGTGCTTCTCTGCACCCCAGCATGCACAACACCTCAATCTTCAAAGAGGGCATCGAGGAGATCGAAGACGGCGACAACACTGCGCTAGAGAATGCGGGGCCATTTGGAAACAGGATGATGTGACGACGGCTGACTAACTCCTCCCCCACCCTCTCTCTCTTGCACAAAATTACCAATCCCTCTCTCCCCCGCACAAATTTATCAATCCCTCAACCCACGAGATCCTTCCCCTCTCGTCCATGTTTTTCCAGCTCTCTCATCAAACATGTTGTCTCTTCTCCTTCCACGTGTACAGAATCCGGATGTACACGCATCTCACGTATATCACATGTCTCCATCTTTCTCACAGGCCTAACTTCGTCCTCTCTCTTTCTCTCTCTATCTCCCTCTCTCTGTTTAGTTAGGTTTGTCTCCTACTCTCTCGTCCACATACATACAGTCTTTCCCACCCTATCTGCTCCATCTTCGTAAGCTCTCTCTGCATGTTTCATTCACACATTGGGATATGTTCAAAATGTTGCTTTTATAATGGCTGATGTAGATTTATTGTTGGTTTTGTTGTATCCTACAAAGTAATAACTATGAAATGCATTTTGATTGTCATTTGACTGGCATTATGCGAGTTTGAGCATGTTGTGAAGTACTATAGACCTCGTATACATCTTGGAATTCAGCATTGCTTGTAACTATTGAATTGTATAGACCATTACATTCGAGGTCAGTAGCCTAATATATTTATTTCACAATTTCAACAAATGATTATTTCACTACATACTAAGAAAACAAATGTGTACACCCTTCGTTTTTATTTAAGTCCGCGTATTAGCATTGGTCAAAGTCAAATTTTGTAAACTCTCAGAAAGTTTATAACAAAAAATATTAACATATACAATAACAAATAAATACCATTAGATTCATTATTGAATGCACTTTCACATCATACATATCTGTTATGGTAAATGTTTATATTTTTCTATAAACTTGGTCAAACTTGAGGAAGTTTGACTTCGATTAAACCTAATATGCAGAGTTTACTAGTACTACTCGCTAGTTGCTTAGCCGAATCAGCCAACACGCCACACGGGGAGTTCAGTGTCACAAAATTTTGAGGTCGGCGGGAAAATCTCCCGCGATCCTGATTCGAGCAGTGGGAAGTTACCATCATAGCCTTCGGAACAGGCCTACGGATGACGGTTGGGAGGGGGCTATTTTCATAACTTCAGGTTCACCCTACCCAGCCAACCCCACCCCAGCACCCAGAGTAGTACACCTGAATACTCCCCATTTTCTATCCCCACCGCAAAATAGACTTCTCCACGGCACCGCAGCCTTCGTGCTCCTCCCCTTCTACATCGGCGCACTTGTCCACCACAGCGCATCTGCCTCATCGACGACCTCGTACGCCGCACTGGAGCCGGTCCACCGTCCTCGTCGTACACGGAGCCTCTTCCCCGGGACCATCTTCCACGGTCTTGGATCTGCTTCTTGGAAGCCGATGCCAAGCGCAGAAGCGCCACCACCGTGGACAATGAACTGACTCCTGTTGCCGACCATGACTCACAGAGGCTGCCGCGACCATCGTTCTCCTCCTCGATTGGTAATGTGTGTATTGAATCACTTAGCATTACATGTGCAGTTCCAATTTTGTTCATACCTACCCTTCAAATTTCCTGGGTGCTATTGTTCCCGTAAAAGTAATTGGTTATAGCCTCCATTTTTCTTGCCATGTTGACATTTTAAAACCACGAGTGTGAACATGGAGAGGATCAATGAAGACCAAACACGGGATATAGGGGACATCTTCAAGGAGTGTGGCAAGTTAAAGAGGAGCTGCACCGAACCTGTAAAACGAGCTTTGGTAAGTAACACCCTTTCAATTACTTTCATTTAGCCTCGTGTTCTTCGATGTGTATATGTTGTAGTTTCTGTTTCTCTTAAGCCTCATGTTCTTTGATGTTTCATAAGAAGAGTTTTAATCGTCCTAATGCTTTCGTTTTTAGCTTGATGTAGGAAGTGGGTGTTCTCACCATGTAGTCTGTTTTTATATTTTTTCCTTTTGAATTCACTTCTCCCAGTTCTGTTTATCTGGCTTCTACTAAATGGATCTGGGTTGCTCTGAGTACTAATCTAAAGAAGAAGTAACTTCATGTCAGGACGCAGGTCCTGCGAGGAGGGAAGTATGGTCAACCTCGAGATCATGTTTCCAGAATGAGGCCGGATTACACACAAGGTGCTAGTCCCTAATGATGCTGGATTAGACACAAGGTGCAAATTCCCAGATGATGCTGGATTACACACAAGCCAGGTGGAGTCGTCAGCTGTTCGTGTCCTCGTGGCTCTAGTAAAGGCTGAAAGAAAGCGTGCAGTAGCCCTTGAGAATGTAGCTGAGTTCCTGAAGAAGCGAAAAGAGTAATCAGATGCTCTCTTCACCCATGCCAAAGAAGAGATGGAAGAAGCTAGAAATAAGCTAGCAGAGGCAGAGCAGGCTAGGCATCTCCTGCTATCTAAAACTGTTATCAATACAAAATTTCCTTCATAGTAGCTAGGTTCAAATGTTTATCTAGTCGGCATGCCTGTTGTGATGTCCGTGCATCTACTGATGTGGCACAATTTTTTTGGGTCATGTAATAACATCAATTACTTTCCAAACAATAACAGATGAAGCATTGGACATGGTATAGTTCACGCGCAAGCCCGACATTCCAAGTTCAACTTCCACATCAAACTCATGTTCACAGATATCTCCACATTCATACATAATGTCCACAACCATGATTCACTTCAAAGACAAAAAATTGAGGAGAGTTATGAATAAAGAAAAACCTATAGTTCTTGCTACCAGTGCGAGCACAACAAGTCAAGACCATGCGTAATTAATTATATTTTGGTCATTTTTGTGTTCTCAAATGCTGGCCGGTTCGCGGAAGGACGTGTTGCCGGCACACGCGCGGATTCAATGAAGGCAGGAGGGGCAGTCTGAAGCCAGTTGCATGCGCCGAGGAGGCGTGTTCAGCCGGGCCTGCAGCGAGTGGGGCCCTCTTGGCCGACGCGCCGGTTCAATGCCTGCGCTATGAGAGGTCGCATCCGTGTCAGAGCAATCACTCCCTCCAGTCCTTTTTTGTTTGCGTATAAAATCTCATTTTCCATTCACATTTATAAGTAAAATTCATGGACAAGCTTTGACCCAAAATACGATGGGGACTAGTAAACCAAAACGAAGGTAGTAGTTTTTTTTAATCAAAGAAGGGTTTCCCCCTTTTGATTTTCATTACCGAAAACCAACATCTAAATCTAAACCATAGTATTTGCCCTAGAACTACCAGGTTCTACATCTCGCAACATAAACCCATACAACCATACGCCAAGGAGGTACGTAGTACTATGAATTCCATTTTCGCTCCATACCAATCGTTCTAAAACTACTTAGTACTTATAACGCGCCATTGAAAATCGGAACTCTTAACCCCGCTAAAAAATGATATTTTTAAATGTGGCTACTCGATCTGTGGCAACTGGTGAGCCACCGCCTCCAAGTCGTTCACCTATGGTCCCGACCATCAACTCCTATGGATCAGATTATCACGCGAGCTGACTATTCCTACAAAGGTGCGCTCCACCACGTACTCGGTACCCGCAAATGCAGCAATCATGCACCTAGGGTTTTAGGGTTTATTTGTTAACGTTGCCTTTACGTAACACTCATGTGTGCGAGACAGTGAGAGACCGACTGCGTGTGTGCACCTCTTCTCTTCGTATATGTACTCCACCGTTTGTTTGGTGTCCAAAAAATTATAATGACTACTAGCAATGTGCCAATGCGTTGCCACACGATCAGAGTAGATTAATACATATTCACCAATTTGATAGAAAAAAAGTCTAGTTTTGAAATACGTATATCACTAAAAAAATGTTATGTCTCACTCAAAATATATTCCTTTGGCGGTTTTGATGAGATAAGGGAGGAATGTTGTTGGTTTCAAGATTCGAGAAGTGGTATATGTCTAATTTCTACTCTTACTAGCAAGATGCCCGTGCGTTGCAAGGAACATCAAGATCTTGTGGGATAAAAGGATGAACGAGGGAAGGCCTTATCTGCAAATGTGGAGAGGAGTGCGGGTAAATTGCCATAGTTTCGTTCCTATCCGTCAGATATAAATTGGACGGCCTATATTGCAGGATGGCAGGCCCACCATCATCACCAACTCTGTTTTTTATCCGTACTCTTATTAAAAGCATAGTCGGAGATGATCGTGTGCCAGCCATCCTGCAATATAGGCTGTCTGATCTATATCTGACGGATAGGAAGGAAACTATGGCAATTTTGCAAAAAGATACCCACACCCCTCTCCACACTTGCAAATAAGGCCTTCCCTTGTTCATCCTTTTCTCCCACAAGATAAACTACTCATACAAATGCATCGTCATGTTCCGTGCAACGCATGGGCATCTTGCTAGTTGTTGCAAAAATCCCATGTGTGTGTGAGAGAGAGGGAGAGAGGAGGAGGACATAGTGCATGTGTGACAGAGACACAAACAGTGTGTGTGCGAGAGTTATCAGCTTAAAATGAGGCGATAGTGTGTGTGTGCACGATCGAGAGGGCGTGTCTCAAGAAGGGAAGAAAAATCTACATAGATACAAGGAGCGGGAGAGAGACATGTATGCGATAGTGGAAGCACGAGTGTGCGGGTGTATAAACCTATCTAGAGGCTAGTCGATAAATGTTTGTGAGAGAAATACGAGTCGGGGTGCGAAAGCGAGAGTTTTGTGTGTGTGTGTGTGTGTGTGTGTGTGTGTGTGAGAGAGAGAGAGAGAGAGAGAGAGAGAGACGGTAGTCGGGAAGAGGAGTGGAAGCAAGAGTTGTGTGTGTGAGAGAGAGGGGGGAATTTGTCTGATCGGTAAACAAATGGATAATGTCAGTCTGGGATGGAGACGAAAAGGAGACCGCAACAAATGTTGTGTCTACAAGAGAAAGAGATAGAGTAATTTTAGTGATATGATTCATATCTAGAGACATATAGGATGTGTGAGAGAATCCCATAGAGAGAAAGACAAAGTGAAAGACGACTAGAGACTGTGTGTGTGGCGGTGAAAAAGAAAGCTTAGGTACCTAGTGATATGAGAGAACGATAGATACTTGAGAGATAATGAAAACCGTGTAATGTATAATGATAGGGAGAGTGTGACACTTCTCAAGGGAGACGTCAAAAGACCATGTTTGCGAGGATAGGAGAAACATGAAGTGAGCGTGCGGGTGAGCTGGAGAAAAGAGAGTGATAGCTACATGAAGGAGCATGCATGCGAGAGAGATGGGCGTGAAAGGAGTGAACATAAAAGGGATTCAAATATTTCAATTCGAGATGATGATACATGTAATCCATACTCGAACCAAAATTGATCTATCAAACATGCATACTCATATGAATTCACGCGCATCTATGTTATTTGATATGTAGATATTACTGATGCATACATTTTAGTAGAACATAATTTAGTTTAATATTTTGAATTCAACCTTATGACTTTGAGATCATTGTATTTGTAAATCATATTATACATATAAAGGAGCAGAATTCTTTGTTGTGCTTTTGAAATTATATATAAAAAATAATGCATATAGAATTTTATTCCAATCAAAAATGGATCCCGCCCGAAAAAATGGAATACAAACGGGATTCGAATTGAGTTGGCACGGTAAACGTGCACTCTGAAAAATTTGAACGAAGCGGGGAAAGTCGCAGTAACCGCCCGAAACCAAAATCTGTGGGATGGAAATTACTACTGCCTATCCCTGCCACGCAAAGACTATCTGCTCAATTTCTATAGGTTTCGATAGGGGTAGGTTTGTAATTTCACTCAAACATGACATAACCGCCTCTCACCCGGATTCATACACGGTGGGCACCAAAACACAGTGTGTCCTCGGCCGAAATCGACTTCCTCCCCAATTCATACACGGTGGGCGCCAAAAACAAACTCTCGTCGGCAAATATTCGGTGTATGTGAGATTACCGTCCTATCCCCAACCGACTAATATTGTTGTGATGTAGGAAATTTGAAACGGGGGGCTAAGTTTGTAAATTTCCTCGCATTTGAGACAAGCGCGCCCTGAAGACATGGTTCCCCCTTCCTCTCCACCTCCATTTCCCCATTCATACTCCGTGGGCGCCAAAACACCCTCTCCACCCCAGCCTCCTCCGTCCGCCACCCCATCCACCGCCATCCTCCTCCACCATGCCGGAGCTGATACCCCGATGCCGCTGTCCATTACAAGAGATCGACCTCTCTCATCCACGGCTTCGGACCAGGATCCTTGCATCCTGTCCTCTCGCTTCATCCCCGCCGTCATCCACCTTGCCGATGCCGCTCCTACGACCGTATCGTTCACCGCGCCCCGCCAACACCGTCTACCCTCCTAGATCTGCTTCCACGCCGCCGACAGCCATCGCTACCGCATCACCGTCAAATTCTCAGCAGATGCATACACGGTGCCGCACCAGAGGCGGTACTCTTTCGTATCTGCTCAACTTATTTATCGCAGCAAGAAAATAGATCGCCACTTCTTTACTCTGATTTCTTGTCCATCACTTACTTGCTAGTTGAAAGCAAACATTGGTTGCGAAGTTGCCTTTGTCCGGTTTCCACCTTCAGATCTGCCATGGCACGCTCAACACTATACTCCCAATGCTTATGGTTTTTTCCCTTTTATATTCCACACTAGTTAAATCACAGTAGACTAAATTTCAAAATTGGGTCAGTCGATTTTTCAGGGCTCGCCGGAGTTCGCCGATGCGAACGAAGGGGCTCGGGTGGGGACTTTGGTTGTGGGGGGGCGTGGGGGGGGAGGAGGGCTCGCCGGACATGCCTTTATATCTAGTACCATCATCGTACCTGCTTAGCACTGCTCCTGAATCCATCAAGCTAAAAAATGTGCCACTCATAATTCCAAACTTGTTGCTCAAGTACGAATCTGATATGATGCTGATATTACTAAAACAAATAACATTTAATTGGTCAGCTAATGTTCCTACTTTACTTTCGAAAAAGTATGTGCACCACATATAGAGAGACAGCAGGGAGTTGCTTTGTTAATGCGCTCTGGTTCATCATGTGTGGGCACTGCGCAACGAACATTTTATTATCCAAAATCTGCTTACTCTTCTTTAGCATGTTCCTCTTCCGTTCTTCCTTAATAAGTACTCTCTTCGTTCCTAAATACAAGTCTTTGTATAGATTCCACCATGGACTACATATGGAGCAAAATGAGTGAATCTACACTCTAAAATGTATCTGGATACATCTGTATGTGATCCATAGTGGAAATCTCTACCAAGACTTTGGAACGGAGGGAGTATGATAGTAGTACATTATGTTCCTTGTAGTGAAGATGAGCAGGGACATTTGCAATGTAGAGGTCTATACGGTCGGTTGGTATGGACACTTTGAACTCTTCGGGCCTCTTTGATTCGTAGGATTTTGTAAACATGGGAATAGGATTTGTAGTGGCCTGCCCACTTGAATCCTATAAGAATAGCAAGGAAATGCGGGGAGCTGTGTCGCCTTTGAGAGTTACACTGATATTAACAGTACCGCACCTTCAGTTGAAGAGAGCTGGTATCCGAAGCCTTTCTAGCCGTACCGACAATACCAGCACATATATTCCAGCAAGTTCCACTTTGCTGATTTTACTCTGATGCTTACCGTTTTCTCGTTATATCTCCACTATGATTTGTGTAGCTGCTTTGTGTCGCACTAGCAGCAGTCCACTCTTGAAGCTAAACACCGCAATGACTTACAAAATTGGCACCATGGCATTGAGTGCCATTCTGGATGCAATGAAACTCATACGCTCCCCACCTGTTGATTCTTATTCAGAATATGATCCTAATGACTATTCAAACCTCGAGGAGTTAAAGGTAGATGGCCTATCCTGTTCACCCATCAAGGTGCATGTTCTAATTTGGCAAGGTTTTATTGATTTCATGTGTCTTGCATTTCTTCTACTTTGTTGCACTGCCATCTGCTTAGTTTACTCATCATATATGTCGAGATGCCATGCCCATCCATTATCAATACATTTTCCATCTGTCATCATACCATGTTTTTTCACTCAAATGTTGTTCTTGTGCATCAGACATAAAAAAGGAAGAGTGTGATTGCCGAACCTAAAGGAGCACCAGCAAAGTCCTTGAAAAAAGTGGTTGTGCCGGAGAAATCAGACAACACCCCACTTATATTGGTTGTACAACCAGTGACACAAAACATAGGACCGACTCCAGCAGACTGTACCCATACTTCACTGGCCACACCACTAGCCGCCCCACACAGGACCTGCACTCCAGCAAAAGGTATGTCGATTGCAGTTGCCATAGCACCAGCCGTACCACAGAAAAATCGCACTCTAGCAAAAAGTACAGCAAGTCCATCGGCCGAAGACCTATCCCAACTGCCGAGATGGCCAATTCCTGCAGATTGGAACCCCATTCTAGTTATTCCCAGTTTAAAAGACAATGCTTTCAATGTTGTTAGGGACTACGTGCATATATTCCCATCATGGGAAGATTATAGTGAAGACAAACACCATTTTCACATCTTCTTGTCCCACTTACGTGTAAGTGCTATTATTCATGGTGATTATTTTCCTGTTTTCTGCTGATTGAACACATCAATGATTTACATTACATTGTTGTAAGTAGGCGAGGGTCAATCTGGATAGTCATGACGAGCAAAGCTTGCTTGCGCTTTTCAAGGAAGCATTGCAGCAGTATTTGTGTTACCTGAGGAAATCACACTTTGATGGCAAGTCTATAAACAAATTTCTCGTGAAGTCTCTTGTGCTAAATTTAGAAGACATTGAATGGAAAAACCTTGTTATGCACTGGTCTTGTTCCGAGGATGAGGTACTGTCTATGATATCGCATGACAATTTGAAGTTCTATTTTTCCGCATGTTCCTTACGGATCTTTTTTGCAGGAAATCTGCTCAAAAAAGAATTCCGGTTTGAAAGAACGACAGGATATCGCAAATATGATGCCCGCTGCTTTGCTCTTGTTAGTACCTATTGTCCTGTATCACTGTACTTGCATACATACCTGGTTCATAATGTGACAGCAGTATGCATGATAGCTTGCTTATCAATTGTTCGCTCCAAATTATCTGATTTGTATGAATGGTTACATCAGTGTAGAATATATCCAATGCCAATGAATTTTTTTAGCTCTGCATTGTTCTTGTAAGTACCTGTTGTCCTTTATCAGTGTACTTATATTGGCAGGTAGTTGTTCATGTACCATCACTTTGCAACTTATTTTCCTTTGCCCTCCATTTTCTACACATAAGATCTATATTTACTCTTACCATAAGGTTGGATAACACCGATGGTACTGAAGAAGTTTAGCTCTGCATTGTTCTTGGCTGTACCTTTTGCTTGTATCGCTGTACCTACATTTATAGATACTTGGTTATGTAGCATCACTCTTCATCTTATCTTAAATATTCTCCATATTTTCTTATATTGTCACATTTATATTTACTCTTAACAAAATGTAGAATAAAGGCAATGCTTATTTTGTGGTAAACTTCTTGAATTGCCCCCCCATCAGCATGGACAAGGGCTTTATAGAGCCTACCTTCACCAATAATGTAAGTTTGTCCTTCTCAAGCCTTCAAGCTTTATTGTGTATATTTGGTTAGGCATGACTGCGGCATCTGTTTATTTTTGGTGTTTGCATTAAATTGCATGTTTAAAGTTTATTATGTAGTTCATAAACAAAAGTTTGTCCTTCTCAATTTAAGTTTTTAGTTGTACAACCAAGTTCCTTATTCATACCTTGTAAATTAAACTATACAGAGCAAGTGATCTTCTTTTGCACTGCATGTATGCTTCTGTCCTTGATCCGTAATCCAGTGGTGTGGTGAACCTACCCACTACAGCACAATGTCATATTCTGCAATGTCTAACTATGAACAATGTCATATCATTCTACTATTATTTAAACTGTCTCTTTACTTGCCAATCTGAAATGGGATAAATTGACAGCACACTAACCATTGATACTTATGAGTTCTTGATATGTAATCGAGTGGTGTCGTGAAGCTGCCAACTCCTTCACAATGTCATTTCCTGCCATGTCTTGACCTGAACAAAACCATATTGTGTTAATGCAATTTTAAACTGTGTCACTTTATTGGCCAGTAAGAAATGTGATGAATTGTCAGCACTCATACTTTTATGTGCAAAACATGTCATCTGTCTGCTTGTTTATCTTTCAGAGTGAGGGGGATATAAGTGTTAATCAAGCACAGTCTCATCAGCTTGCTCAGCTACTTGCGCTGCAGCTCCCCAGCAGGGCTAACCTTTCTTGAACTCTATTGAAGTGCTGTTGATTTTGTATATTATTTTGTCGGCGTGTTTAGTTGCACCGGTGGCGATCTTTGATGCCCTATGTATGTAATCTGTTGTCTGCTTGTGCTTTATTATCATATTGGCGAACTTTGATGCCGAGTGGATGTAATATGCCGTAATTTCTTTATTGTATAGTCTAGGTTTTTTCTTACTCACGATGCTGCAGTTATTTTACTGTATATATATCCTGTCTTTGCAGTAAACCGGCCAAATCATAAAATTACGGTACATAATCGGGCCGTCATGCAATCACGATGTGTGATCCGCATCATGGGCCCCATCATCTTGGTCCATTAGAAGGCCTAAATGTAAAGTGGCCCACTAGTAGATTAGGGCCTTTAATAGGCCGAGTAAACCGCCGGCCCTCTTTTTGCAAGAAAACTCAATGGGCCTTTAGGAGGCTGAGAAGTAGGTTGGGCCTGAAACGTGCCGAAAGCTCACGGGCCGACAGCAGCCCGAAATGGACCCCGGCCCATGATTGTGCCAATCAAAGATCTTTTAACAGGCCAAAATTGTCTCGGTCCTTGTTTGGACCAATCAGATTATCGGCTGCGAGCAGGCCGGATGCAAACCAGGCCGTAGTTAGGCCCAACTATATGACGGGCTTTTAACAGGCTGAAATTAATATAGGGCTGAAATGTTAAACGAGCCCTTAACAGGCTGAAACTAATATCAGGTTGAATTACTAAATGGGCCTTTAGCAAGTGGGCCCAAAGGCATAGTGTCCAGTTGACGGGCCAAATCTGATATGGGCCATAATTTAGCCCAAAGCCTCTTAAAGGAGCGGACCTGATCTGGGCCGTAATTTGGCCCAGAATGTGGTAGGCTTTTAACAGGCCGGATCTCATATGGGCCATTGTTAGGCCCGGAACGTGGCAGGCCATTAATGGACCGGATCAAATATGGGCCGGCATTTGGCCCAAAACATGGCAGCCAGTTAATGGGCCGGCCTACTAGGGTCCTCAAAATCTTGTGGGCCTACAGCTGGGCCGACCCATTAATGTCGGCGAAATCTCATGGGCCTTTAGCTAGGCCGCCCATCATGGTCCACAAAAATCTTGTGGGCCTTCACCTGGGCTGGCCCATTATGGCCCGTAATAATCTTATGGGCCTTTACATGGGCCGGCCCATTATGGCCCGCAAAATCTTGTGGGCCTTTAGCTGGGCCAGCCCATTATGGTTCGCAAAATCTCGTGGGCCTTTAGCTGGGCCAGCCCATTATGGTCCGCATAATCTTGCGGGCCTTTAGTTGGGCCGGTCCATTTAAACTTTATGAGCCACTTTTGGGCCGGTCCACGTGTCAACATATCATAGGTGCATCTCGCCCATTGGATGAGTGACACCTGTGCCAACGCAGAGCTAACACGTGTTTCCGTCAGCCAATCAGAATTTTACACGTGGAAAATCCCCATTGGTCTGGGCTGTTAACGGGTTATCGGATCCAAAACCGGACCCGATAGCTTACCGGCGTTCCGTTACAGTGGATGCCACGTGTCAGTCACCCTTGACGAAACCACTTCTATGACGCGCGATTTATCGTCATGGAAGTGGACACTTCCGTGATGATAATTTTGGTAATGTCATGGAACACTTCTATGACAACACAGTATGACTATCTTGATTCTGTCATAAAATTGTCATGGATGTACATGCGTGACAGAAAACTTGACCTACTGTGACAAACACGTATCATCAAGGAAGTGTATTTTTTGTAGTGATCTCTGAATTGATTATTGCTAACATTTTTGCTACCATATCATAAGCCTTCCCAGATCCACATACATCTATATCATGCATTTGACACCACCTGGAAATTGCTCTGTCCAATCTTTGAGAGTTTTGACTACAGCGGTTGCCGATCACCACCTGCTGCTGGGTAAGAACTGGTAAGAGTTTGAGATCCGCTTGCTGGATTTGTGATACACCACCACCACTTCCTAGTAGTCTGTAGGATCATATTCTTGTGTGTTTCTATTGCTGCTAACCATGGTAGGATCACAAGCCGATGAGACTGATTGGGAAACATGACGAACAAAGAGCTACATGATAAATTTTAGAAAATGATGAGTGGACAGGTGCAGGATGTGCTAAACAGATTAGAAGAGGCCATGGAGAAGATAGATGGAATTGAGAAAACGTTCAAAACAAAGCTCGATAACAAGTTTAATGAATTGCTCCCGCGTCTTCCACAACCATCACCGGCTTCACCTATCGCACCTCTACAACAACAACAACAATGTCGCCTTCCAAATCAAGTGGGACGAGCACTGCGCGTTCCCATTGAGCCTGGTCAAACTTCTGGTGCCGCTAAACCTACTATTGATGCCTTTGTGGCTCCTGCTGCCGCCGCTGA
The DNA here is from genome assembly GCF_018294505.1 of Triticum aestivum. Taxonomy (NCBI): domain Eukaryota; kingdom Viridiplantae; phylum Streptophyta; class Magnoliopsida; order Poales; family Poaceae; genus Triticum; species Triticum aestivum. Next base: position 479,918,477 of record NC_057800.1, on the reverse strand, counting down.
GGAGGACAATTATGCCGGTGATTACGAGGATGAGGTTGAACAAAATCAGAACTATGTGCAACAACCAGCACCAGGTCGTCCACATGCAAATAATCGCAATGGTAGGGCTGCATTACCAGCTCAGGTACGAGATCACGACCATCTTCCTAAACTGAAATGGAATATTCCACCATTTGAGGGTAGATATGTTCCTGATATATACCTTACTTGGGAGTTAGAAACTGAACAACATTTTACATGTTTACAATATCCCGAGGAGAGACGTGTTGCTGCCGCTGTTTGTGCTTTCACTAGTTTTGCATGTGTATGGTGGTCTGAACATTGTAGATTATATCCTATTCCAGCTACTTGGGCTGGTTTGAAAACTGCTATGCGTACTCGTTGGGTTCCACCATATTATCAACGTGAATTACTTCAAAAATTGCAGCGCTTAAGACAAGGGAAAAATTCTGTAGAAGAATATTATCAGGAATTACAAACTGGCATGATTAGATGTGGTATTGTTGAGGAGAATGAAGCTATGCTTGCACGTTTTATGGGTGGATTAAATAGAGAGATTAAGACCATTCTAGAGTATAAGGAGTATAATAATATCACTCGTTTATTCCATCTTGCTTGTAAAGCTGAACGTGAAGTGCAGGATCGACAGGCATTGGCGCAGACTAACTTTTCTGCAGGTCGACCTTCATCATGGACATTGTGTGCATCCTCTACTTCCACACATTCTACTACACCGACACCTCCATCAGTTGTTACCTCCAGCCGTGATACAAGGAAGCAGGAACAACCACCATTATCTGCCAAGAGCACACCTATCGGGCATGCACAGAGTTCTTCTTCTTCCATGGCATCAATAGGGCACACAAGTGATATTATTTGTCATTGTTGTAAGGGAAGAGGACATTTTGCGAGAGAATGCAAATCTCAGCATGTAATGATTGCTACTGAGGATGGTGGCTATGAGTCCGCTAGTGACTATGCTGAGGAGACTTTGGCTCTTATTACACATGAAGAACACGGTGGAGATGATTCTGAACATGAGACGCAATACATGGCTCCCGAAGATGCTGACAGGTATGAATGTTTAGTTGCTCAATGTGTTTTGAGTGTGCAGGTCACACAAGCTGAGCAAAATCAGAGGCATAATTTGTTCCATACAAAGGGAGTTGTGAAGGAACATTTTGTTCGCGTCATCATAGATGGAGGGAGCTGCAACAACTTGGCTAGCATGGAGATGGTGGAGAAGCTATCTCTCACCATAAGACCACATCCACATCCTTATTATATCCAATGGTTCAATAACAGCAACAAGGTTAAGGTCACACATACTGTTCATGTGCATTTTAGTATCTCTACATATGCTAATTATGTTGATTGTGATGTGGTACCAATGCAAGCATGTTCCTTTTTATTTGGTAGACCATGGCAATTTTGATAAAAATTCTATACACCATGGTATAAACAATCAGTATACTCTTGTTCATAAGGATAAACATATTACTTTGCTTCCTATGACTCCTGATTCCATTTTGAAAGATGATATTAATAGAGCTAATAAAGCAAAACATGAGCAAAACAAGAGTGAAAATTAGATTGTGGCAAAATAATTTGAGGAACAAATGAAGCCTAATAATAAGCCATCTAGTGTTGCTTCTAAAATTAAATTGAAAAGTGCATGTTTACTTACCACCAAATCTGATATTGATGATCTAGATTTCAGAAAATCTGTTTGCTATGCTTTTGTGTGCAAAGAGGCATTATTTCATTTGAGGATGTGCCTTCCTCTTTGCCTCCTGCTATTACTAACATTTTGCAGGAGTTCGCTGACGTGTTTCCACAAGACGTGCAACAGGGATTACCACCTATTCGAGGGATTGAGCATCCGATTGACTTAATTCCCGGTGCTTCGCTATCGAACCATGCAAGATACCGTACCAATCCAGAGGAGACGAAGGAGATTATGCGTCAAGTCCAAGAGCTTCTCGACAAAGGTTATATACGCGAATCGCTTAGTCCGTGTGCTGTTCCTATTATTCTAGTGCTGAAAAACGATGGTACATCGCGTATGTGTGTTGATTGTAGAGGCATTAACAATATTACTATTCGTTATCGTCATCCTATTCCTAGGCTAGATGATATGCTTGACGAATTGAGTAGCTCTACAATATTCTCTAAAGTTCATTGGTGTAGTGGATACCATCAAATTCGTATGAAATTGGGAGATGAATGGAAAACGGCATTTAAAACTAAGTTTGGTTTACATGAGTGGTTTGTCATGCCTTTTGGGTTTGCTAATGCACCTAGTACTTTCATGAGATTAATGAACGAAGTTTTACGTGCTTTCATTGGACGATTTGTGGTATTCCATTTTGATGATATACTGTTCTATATCAAATCTTTGGAGGAACATTTGGAACATTTACGTGCTATTTTTATTGCTCTACGTGATGCACGTTTGTTTGGTAACCTTGGGAAGTGCACCTTTTGCACCGACCGAGTATGTTTTCGTGGCTATGTTGTTACTCCACATGGAATTGAAGTTGATAAAGCAAAGATTGAAGCTATTGAGAGTTGGCCGCAGCCCAAAACGGTCACACAAGTGAGGAGTTTCCTTGGCCTCTGTTGGGGATATAACTATTTGTGTAAGCCGCCCAGGAGGGGCCGGGTTACGCAAAGAGAAGCCCATCTGAAGCCCAAGACCAAGACGTGAAGATGGCAGTTAAGTAAAGGGTCTAAAGGCCCACAGGCGATTTATGGCCCATGGCGATAAACCGCCATGAGGGCGTGACTTGTACTGTAAGGTAGAAGTAACTAGTCACCGAGCCGGACACTGTTTATGAGCCGGCCGGGACTCTGTAAGCCGTAGGGCGTCGACCGTGTATATAAGGGGACGACCCGCTGGCGGCTTAGGGCAAGAAACAACAAATCGAGAACCGGGCATAGCGTATCTCGCTCCCTGGTCATCGAAACCTCAAGCAATACGAACCCAACTAGACGTAGGCCTTCCTTCACCGCAAGGGGCTGAACTAGTATAAACCTCGCGTGTCCTTTGTCCCGATTAACCCCTTTAAGCTTCCTAGTTGCGATGGCTCCACAATTAAGTCCTTGCAAGAGGACATCTGCCGTGACAATTCCACGACAGTTGGCGCCCCCCGTGGGGCCAGCACACGATGGATTTTAGTTCTTGAAGGGCAGCTTCGAAGGGCTCAAGGGATACGCAGTTGGTCGGATGACCAAGAGTCGTCGCGGAAAGATCTACATCAACGACGAAGGCTGGGGCCCCGACGCCGGCTCAATTGAGTACGGGTACCGGGTCCCCTTTGGCGGAATTCACGTCTTCATCGGCCGGATTGGTGATCCGGGCCCTGAGCCAGATAGCTGCACCAACCTCGTCGAGACGGCTCAGCGTTTGAAACCCGCCCGAGCTCAACCCGTCGTGAAGCGTGCCTTTGTGGGTTGCATCCACGGAGGTGAACTTTCTGAAGGATCTGAAAGTGATGGTGAGCCGGCCGTCCTCGCTGACGGTGATTCGTCTGTCGGCTCAACAGATTCGTTGTATCAAGTTCAAGATGGTGTGCTTGGGGGCTGTTCCGATGGAAGCACTATTTCGGACCTCTCAGAGTCGCCAAACTGGGCAGGAGTCTTCATGGCTGGTACTCAACCCGGCCAAAACTCTACGGCCTCAGTGGCGATAACGTCCGGGTTAGGAGCAGCTGGGGCAGGAGGCCCTGTGCGTTCACCGGCTCAGGTGCTGATGGATCTAATGGATAAACTTACGGCCTTGTTAACTACTGCAGTCGTCCCTGCGAACCAATCTGAGCATGAGGCAGAGGTGGCACAGGTTCGCGATGAGATCGCCCGGGCCAAGGAAACCTTAGCAGCTGAAGATACTAGATTAGCGATAGAGCGGGCGGCTTTGGACGAACGGGCGCAGCAACTTCAGGCAGAGGCCTTTCAGCTCACGTTAAGCTTGAACGCATCTAATGAGGTAATGAGGAGGAGACATCAGAAAACTCAGTCTCGTTTACCTCAGAGTTATGATCCTCGGAATCTCTTTGCTACACCCGGGGCCGGCCCAAGTAACCCGCCAGGTGCAAATTAGTTTATGACATCCGAAGCGGGAGGCCCGGTCCAGCCTCCGGTGACGGCGCCTCTTCACGGCAATATGGCACCGCCCCATTACGTACCAATACCACAGGGTCACTTCTCCAACCCCATGGAGAACTTAATTGCAGCTTTAGCGCGTTTGGCGGCTCTCCCAGTAGATGGTGATGATCCGACAGCGGTGGAAACCCGGAGGATCAGGGAACTTATCCAAACAGCCCTGGATCAGCAAGAGACCTACTCCTATAGCCGGGACATGATTCACTCAACTCCTCCGCCCTGGTTACCTCCGCCTCATCAAAACCGGAGCCCGAGTTACAGTAGACACATGGAGTCAGAGGCCTTGTCAAGTAGCGCTCAGCGCCGGAACCAGCCCGGCGGGTATAACCCGATTCAGGATCGGATACGTCAGGAGGACGAGCGGGCGGCTCAGCTAGCGGCTCAGCTAGCAGCCCAACAGGACTCACCGTCTTACCCGACGACTTCCGTTGAGGCGGGTGTTGCTACTAGAACCGGAGGAGTTCCTTGTCTGATACTGGCTCTACGTAATGTACGTCTGCCCAAGGATTTCAAGGGACCTCGAAAGGTGCCGAATTATACGGCCGATTTATAGCCTGGGGCGTGGATTGAAAGTTACGAGATGGCCATGGAGCTGCTGGAGGTTAGTGATGAAGCGATGGCCAAATACTTCACCATGATGTTGGACGGGACGGCCCAGTCTTGGTTAAAGGGTTTGCCACCCAATTCCATTAGTTCATGGGCAGAGCTAAAAGCCCGTTTCATCCAGAACTTCAAGGACACTTGCAAGTAGTCTATGTCGATTGTGGACCTGACAAATTGTAAGCAGGAGGAAGGTGAATGTACGACTCATTGGGTGCGCCGGGTCAAAGATATAATACATTCATCTGATAAAATGGATGCCGGCTCAGTAGTTCTCATGCTGGAGAAGAATTGCCGCTTTGAGCCTCTGAGACAGAAACTGGGGCGCCTTAAGCATGATTGCAACGACATGGGGACGCTGATGGCGGCTTTAGAAAGTATGCCGATTCTGATAGTACTAAGGATCCCGTGTCTAATGAGGAAAAGACATGGAAGGGAAAGAAGAACGGTAATGGAAAGGGTCAGCAGCATAACCCGGCAAGTCAGGGAGGCAATAAGCGTAAGGCGGACGGTAACCCGGAATTTGTGGCCAATGCACAGGGTAACAAAAAGAAGCGCATAGGAGTGAGCTCAGCTCGGCTCAATCCCGCAACCCGTGGTGCGGCATGGCGCGGCGCGGCGCGTCGTGACGAGGCGTGGCGTGGCGAGGCGAGCGGAGGAGGAGGAGTGCGCGAGGGCCTCATCAGAAGCGCAAAGGAAAGCCACCCCCTCGGTTTGGTGTGTCAGGTCCGTCTCTTGAGCAACTGCTCAATGAGCCCTGCCCGAAACACGGCACCCGGGAATGACTAGCGACTCATTTATGGAAGGATTGCGCAATCATGAAGGCTTTCAAGAATTCTAATACATTTGATGGCAATCAAGGCCCAGGCGGCGGCTCAGGAGCTGGCGGCTTTCATGGCCCGGGCGGCGGTTCAGGATCCGGTTTTCAGGGAAGCCAGGGTGGTTATAATCAACAGCAGTCTGGTTAAGGAGGTCAGCAGCAGCAGCAGTTGGGTTATCAGAGCCATCCAAAACAGCTAAACAGTGGGCAATATCACGTGTTCACCACAAGTTTGTGTAAACGTGATCAGAAAGTTCATAAGAGGGCTGTGAATTCTGTTGAGCCGGCAGTCCCTCGTTACTTGAGGTGGTCGGAACAGCCTATTGTCTGGAGCAGGGAGGATCACCCTCCCCGGGTTGATAATCCGGGTCAACTGGCCCTGGTGGTGGCACCGCAGGTTGGTGGTTATAAATTTACTAAGGTACTCATGGATGGAGGTAGCAACATCAACATCCTCTATTACGAGACCTTTTGGCGCATGGGCTTAACTGACAAGAGTTTAAAGACTTCCAACACCGTCTTTCATGGAGTGGTGCCTGGTAAGTCGGTGTATCTTGTGGGTAAGATTGAACTAGAGGTGGCCTTTGGAGTCAAAATCAAGAGCCCATCACGCTTTGTTCGGGCGGCCGGCTTATGCCAAGTTCATGGCGCGACCGTGTTATGTTTATTTATAGCTCAAGATGCCGGGTTACAAGGGTACCATCACTGTGCATGGAAGCCGAAAGGTGGCCCTGGAGTGCGAAGAAGGTGATGCGGCTTATGCCGAGTCTGTCTGTGCAGTAGAGGAGCTCAAATTTTATCAAGATAACGTTGACGCGGCGGATATGACCTCCCTCAAGAAGCCGACTACGGAGCATGACCCGGCCATGAAGTTTAAATCGGCTGCAGAGACTAAGCTTGTTGATTTTACGACGGGCGATTCGTCTAAGCAATTCAGCATCAGTGCCAACTTGGATCCTAAATAGGAAAGCGCGCTCATCGAGTTCATCCGTGAGAATCGGGACATCTTTGCATGGAAGCCTTCTGACATGCCGGGTGTACCGAGAGGACTCACTGAGCACGCTCTTAATATTGATCCGAAGTATAAGCCGGTCAGGCAGTTTTTGCGGCGATTCAATGAGGAACGACGAAAAGCTATAGGAGAAGAGGTCGCCCGGCTCTTGGCGGCTGGGTTCATTGTCGAAGTTTTTCACCCGGAGTGGTTGGCTAACCCGGTGCTCGTGCTCAAGAAAAACGGCACCTGGCGGATGTGTGTGGATTACACAGACTTAAATAAGGCTTGTCCGGCTGATCCTTTCGCTCTCCCCCGTATTGATCAAATCATTGATGCTACGGTGGGTTGTGCGCGTTTGAGCTTTTTGGATGCTTACTCTGGTTATCATCAGATCAAGATGGCAGTTAAGGACTAGGAGAAGACGGCTTTCATCACTCCGTTTGGAGCCTTCTGCTATGTGTCTATGCCTTTTGGGCTCAAGAGTGCCCAGGCGACTTATCAACGGTGTGTACAGAATTGTCTCCACAATCAGATTGGGCACAATGTTCATGCTTATGTAGATGACATAGTGGTGAAATCCAGAGAGGCGGAAACCTTGATATCAGATCTCAGAGAAACCTTTGACAATCTCCGGGTTTACAAAATGATGCTTAACCCAGAGAAGTGTGTATTTGGTGTGCCTGCAGGCAAGCTTTTGGGATTCTTGGTCTCAAACAGGGGCATCGAGGCTAATCCGGAGAAGATTAAGGCAATCACTTCTTTGGCTAAACTGGCATGTATCAATGATGTTCAGCGACTAGCAGGTCGTGTTGCCGCGTTAAGCCGGTTCATAAGCCGGTTAGGTGAGAAGGCCCTACCAATGTACCAACTGATGAAGAAGGCAGACACCTTTGTCTGGAGTAATGCGGCTAATGCTGCTTTTGAGGATTTGAAGAGGCAGTTATCTGAGCCGCCAGTTCTTGCAGCTCCCATTGACAAAGAGCCTTTGTTGTTATATGTGGCTGCTAATTCACGAGCCGTCAGTGTGGCAATTGTGGTAGAGCGCAAGGAGGCTGGTAAGGAACATCAGGTTCAATGGCCGGTTTATTATGTCAGTGAGGTACTCATCGAGTCAAAACAAAGATATCCTCATTGGCAGAAACTTGTTTACGGGGTGTTCATGGCAAGCCAGAAGCTGAAGCAATACTTCCAAGGTCACCCTATTACTATTGTAAGTTCTGCCCCCTTGGGAGACATTATTCAGAACAGAGAGGCTACAGGACGAGTCGCCAAGTGGGCCATCGAGCTCGGGCCTCATGGTCTGAAGTACGTACCACGTGCTGCCATTAAGTCTCAAGCTTTGGTGGATTTCATCAATGACTAGACAGAGCTACAGGCACCTGAGGAGAAGCCTAATAACACTTATTGGACTATTCACTTTGATGGGTCCACACAGTTGGAAGGCTCGGGGGCTGGAGTCGTGTTAACTTCCCCTCGAGGTGACAAATTTTGTTATGTGCTCCGGGTTATGTTTCCTTGTACTAACAATGCAGCTGAGTACGAGGCCCTACTCTATGGTCTCTGGATGGCCAAAGAGATGAACTTGAGCCGGGTAAGATGCTTGGGAGACTCAGACCTTGTGGCTTAACAGGTGTCAAGCAAGTGGGACTCTAAAGATCCCCTTATGGCGGCTTACCGTCATGAAGTCGATGCTGTGGCTGGACATTTCAAGGGTTATATGGTGGAACACATTGATCGAAGGAAGAATGAGGCGGTTGATGCCTTAAGCCGGCTGGGATCTCAGCGTAAGCCGGTGCCGCCTAACACCTTTCTTGATGTTTTGCATAATCCTTCTGCTAAGTTACCTACAGAGGAATATCTGGCAATACCAGACCCGAAGGCACAGCTGGTGGCGGCTCTCCACGTTATCCCGGATTGGACAGTGCCTTATTTGGCTTACATGACCCGGGGAGAGTTGCCTAAAGATGAGACATTGGTAAGACAAATCGTCCGGCGGTCCAAGTCTATGACAATTGTCAATGGCGAGTTACATCACTGCAGCATCACTGGAGCGCTTCAACATTGTGTGTCACCTACAGAAGGTCAGGAGATCCTGCGTGAGATTCATGAAGGCGATTGTGGTCATCACGCCGGCTCAAAATCTCTTGTGGCCAAAGCTTTCCGTCGTGGGTTTTATTGGCTGACGGCTCATGCTGATGCAGAAGACCTGGTCAGTAAATGTGATGGATGTCAGAAATTCTCACGACGAGCCCATGTGCCGGCTCAAGAATTGAGGATGATTCCAATTACTTGGCCATTTGCAGTCTGGCGGCTTGATATGGTCGGGCCTTTCAAAAGGTCTAAGGATAAAAAGACGCACCTCTTGGTGGCGGTTGACAAGTTCACAAAGTGGGTGGAGGCGGAGCCAGTCAGTAAGTGTGATGCAGCCACGGCGGTCCAGTTTATGAAAAAGGTGATTTTTCCCTTTGGTTTTCCACACAACATCATAACTGATAATGACACTAACCTCTCCAAAGGAGCTATGGAAGAGTTCTGTCAACGAGAGCATATCCAGCTTGACGTTTCAGCTGTGGCTCACCCTCAATCCAATGGTCAAGCAGAACAAGCTAATCAAGAAATCTTGAGGGGTATCAAGCCCCGGCTCTTGGTCCCCTTGCAGCAGACGTCGGTTTGTTGGGTGGAGGAGTTACCTTCTGTACTTTGGAGCATCAATACTACACCTAACAGATCTACGGGTTACACGCCTTTCTTTATGGTGTATGGAGCATAGTCGGACCTGCCAAGTGACATCCGTCATGACTCACCCCATGTGGTGGCTTATGTTGAGGAAGACAGCGAAAAAGCTCGGCAAGACGCACTTGACCTGTTGGATGAAGAGTGAGACTTGGCAATAGCCCGCTCGGTGATTTACCAGCAAGACCTGCGCCGCTACCACAGCCGCCGGGTTAAGTCCAGAACCTTTCAGGAAGGCGACTTAGTGCTCCGACTCATCCAGGATCAATCTGACATGCACAAACTATCCCCTCCTTGGGAAGGACCCTTTGTGGTCAGCAAGAATCTGAACAACGGATCATACTACCTTATTGACATTCGGGAACACAAAGACTCACGTAAGTCGGAGGAGGAGACCCATCGGCCATGGAATATCGCTCATCTTCGGCCTTATTATACTCGAGCCGTCGGCTCTAATGTGTATATACTTATACTATGTATATTACATAAAGCAATAAAGCAGGATCTCTGTCCTTTTTTCCACTCCCAAAAAAGGTTTATGTGTTTTCTTTGTCAGGTGGTGGAGATAACCAAGGAGAAGTGGATCATATCTGAATCCGGCTTTCCTTTGGTCCGGCTTATGATCATATCTGAATCTAGCCGTGATCACTTAGGGGCTTCCTATTCAAACATAGGTCGTATTCGAACCAAAGAGAACATAGCTGTCGATACCCACTTGATCGGCATACCGCCAAACCCACTTGGGGGCTTCTTGATCATATTTGAAACATAGCTTAACCTCTTTGGGTCTGACGTGGATCGTATTCGAATCAGCGTCATTAAACAACTCTTATGGTCACTTGGGGGCTTCCTGTTCAAACATAGGTCGTATTCGAACCAAAGAGAACATAGTTGCCGGTACCCACTTGATCGGCATCGCCACAGCCACTCAGGGCTAACAGATCGTATCCAAATCTTAGCTCAACCCCTTTGGAACGGTTCACCGATCGTATTCGAATCAGAAACCCTTGAATTTTGTTCATCATATTTTACAAGTATCAACATCGGATGTCTTGCGACCCTCTTGAAAATACAATGGAGTACATTGTAATCCTCCAGGATTAATATTGGTTACATCAGGTTGTTAAGTACCAGGTGAACTTTTATGTGCCAATTTTCAGGAGTTAAAATTACCCTCAGGGGTTGGCTTATATAAGCCGGAAAAGCAGCCATAAGCATCACAGGGCAATGCAAGACATTGCAGCAAAGGACATAACAGATTCATATAAACTACAAAGTGCATAGTGACGACGGCTTATGCAAGTATTAAGGGCCATAAGCATGCGCAAAGGCATAGCAAAACTTAAAGTATTTTCTACTCTGTTACAAGACTCCCCGAGTCTGAATGATGCGGCATTGTTTTTCTACAACGACATAAGCAGGTGGTGCCTAGCAATCTACTCTTGGGGTTGACTTGAAGCTTCCGGGTTATCCTTCTCCGCCTCTCCGCCGGCTGCTTTGTCCTGGAAGGATGATGAGGCCCAGTCAATGCCACTCAAGGCCTCAAACTCAGCTTCATCATCTATTAAACCAGTTGGGTCGACTTCAGGAGCAAAGGTCTTCTTACAGATTGGAGGGATCAAGTTGACATTGTCATAATGCGGCGTGGGGATTCTCCGATTCTCCTTGTCATAACCCGGCTGACACTTGGAGAGGTCAGTGTCGTTTCCAATTTGAGTGGCCACGGGGCGTATGTCCCTCACGTAGGTGGTGAAATCCTTTTCATCAAAAGGAGTGCCATCCTCCTTTAAACTTGGATACCCAAGAGCGATGTCGGCCGGGTCTAGCTCTGGTAACCAGGCTTTGGCCCGACTCAAAGCGGCTATTGCTCCAGCTCTTGCTTGGGCCCGTCTCAACTCTTGAATCCGCTGAGGAAGTACAGCAAGCCGTTGTAACACATCTTGCAAGAGGTGGGGCACATCATTTGATAAGGCTACAACGGCCAAGGCACGTTGTGACCCGATGTACAGTTGCTCTACTAGAGTATACACCGCCTTCAATTTGATGAGTGTATTCTGCTTGAGGTTTGTGCTCCTGGGGCCTGTATTGGTAAGTATAAGGTAAACCTCAGGTAACAATTGAAGGAATATTTACAATATTTAATGCTTGCTTAAGATAACTTACCAAAGATCGCTGAGGTCATCCGAGATATCTGGCATTGTAAGCCGGTCAGTTCGGCTGTTGCGTTTGCCAGCGACGCCTCTGCTGTCTCGGCCTGGGTCACCAGTCCGGCCTTTTCGCCAGTCCAAATTTTCTTCTCCGACTCAAAATTTTTCTTCAGCTTCTCTTGTTCAGAGACGCTGAATTCAAATTTGGAGTTGGCCTTTTCAATTTCACTCTCCTGGGCTGCCAGGCGGTTCTTCAAGTCAGCAATCTCCGATTCAAATTGACTTATGGTGGCCTGCATTGCACCGGATAATAGTGAAGATTACAGTAAATAATATTAAGTCCCAAGCACTTTGCAAGCAAAGATACTTGACACTTGGGGGCTAATGTATACCGAAGCTTTCTAAATTATTAAGCCGGTCCTAGATATTAAGTCCCAAATACTTTGCAAGCAAAGATACTTGGCACTTGGGGGCTAATGTGTATCGCAAGTTAAAGGTATTATGTTACATCCGGTTTAAATGTTTTTTCTTTAAGCCGGGCAAGCAGCTCTAACAATTTTTCTAAGTCTACAGCATATTTATTCATAAGCAATAGACTTGGGGGCTGGTACAATAAGTATGATTGAAAGTAAGGAAGCATAAGTCATACCTCAGATTTTTGATGTATTTGCTTCACCATGTCAATTTCCAGGTCATGGCTGCTTTGCACCTGGTTGATATAGCCTGAGACGATCTCTCCAATACTCAAATGAGTATAGTCGGTGATATCCATCTTGGTCTTATGGCGTTCTAGCAACTCCGCTTTAGCCGAGCATTTGGCAAGGACGGTGGGCCCGTCCGGCTCAACGAATTGAGCCTTGAGAAATTCCACTTCTGGGTTAGCCGTTTTGACCGGGCTAGGTGCCTCCGGGTTAACAGAATCATCAGGAATATCTTCAGCAGGCAGGTCAGAAGTTGGTGCTGCAATGTCTTGAGCCGGCTTAGGCGGCGGTTGATGTGTGGAAGAGTCGGGAGCAGCTATACCCTGTTCCGGTTCAGTCACCACAGGGGTTTGGTCCGGTTTATCCTTCTTGGTTTTCTTCCTGGGCTTAACCTGCACGCTGTGGGAAAAGCAGAGAAATAAGTAAAGAAACATGAAGAAAGAAAAACATAAGGTGAATAAACGGATATTACCCAGGGGCAGTCTTAAAAGCAGGCATGTTTGATTGCATGGACTCGCCGGATCAAGGAGAGGTATCCTGGTAATTGGAGTCAGAGGAATTGAGAGGTTGACGGATTAGACCCGCCAAAGGTAAAAAGGGGTATAAGTTGGAGATAACCTCAGTCCGACGCTTCCGGGTTGTGTCAGGCAAGCTGGAGGATAGCTCTGCATCCTTGCTGGTCCGGGTCTGCCTCCGGTTTTCAAATTGCTGTTGCTTCAAAAGAAAGTCAGGATCTTGGTAAACCAAAGGGTGTGAAAATCTTACTTTCCGGGTTACTCTTCAAATTTTCTAACGCGGCTGAAGCTCGGAGTCAGAGGAGATTATAATTACCTCTTCCTCGACGGGTTGGCTGTTGCTCGTGTCTTCCTGAAAGAAGGTTAATATCAGTAAGGTAGTGATAAAGGAGAAAGGGAAATTAAAAAGTTACCTCTTCCTCATTATCATCAGTATCATCAATCTGAAACAGCTCAGAAGTGCTTGGCTTCCTTTTCCTTGAAGTGGTGGGCTTGGTGGTTTTCCTTTCGGCTCTCTTGGCCGCCCTGGCTTTCTTGGCCGCCTCGTGATCATATTGGATTTTCCAGAAGTTATCATTTGCCTGTAAAAGGTTATAAAGGGTTATGCGCAAGAATACATCATAACATGATAAAAAATAACCCGACGGCTGGAAACTTACTGCAGGGGCCGGGTTCTTCTTGCAAAAAGGTAGTAAGCCGAAGGCGTTACTATTCACTATGCCCTCTTTCAACAAAGACTGAGTTGTAGCTTCCACTATGTCATCTAGTAAGTTGTCAGGACTATGACGCTGAGGGTCATCTTTCCCGCCTGAATAATTACACATTAAGCCGGGGCGGCGGCTTAATGGAATTATTCACCAAGCAATCCAGACTCGGACCAGGTCAATGCCATCTAAGCCGTTCCCTAAAAGAGCTTTAATCTTCTTGATTTTGGGGGTGAGTGGCAGACGTTCAATAGCAGTCAACTTATCCGGCAGCGGGTGAGTAGGTTCAAGGCGCAATGCACGGAAGCCAGGCAGCGGGTTTTTGCCAGCCGTAGAAGTATCTTGGAAGTAGAACCATGTCTGGTTCCAGTCCTTTGGATGACTCGGCAATTCAGCATAAGGGAACAGGCAGTCTCTCCGCCTTTGAATTGATATACCACCAAGCTCCAGACTGGGCCCGTTGGATCGTTCATTCTGCCGGTTCAAATAGAACAATTCCCTGAACAAAAGTAGGCTGGGTTCTTCTCCAAGGTAGACATCACAGAAAACTTGGAAGTTGCAGATATTTGACACGGAATTGGGCCCGATGTCTTGAGGTCTTAAGTCAAGAAGTGCAAAACGTCTCTAAAGAATTTTGAACCGGGAGGAGCAAATCCCCGGTTCATGTGATCGGTAAAAATGATCACCTCCCCTTCCTTGGGTTGAGGTTTCTCTTCAGACGGGTCAGGAGCGCGATAAGGCATGACATCCTTCTTGGGCAGATGGCCAGACTTTACAAACTCGCACAGTTTGCTCTCTGTAACAATGGATGGGACCCAGTTGCAGGTAATCGGAGGTTTAACAGCTTTGGGTGCCATTGGGTAAATTGAAGCCTACAACAATATAAAGGAAATTTTCCGGTTTATTATAACCCGGAAAATAAGCTTTATTGGGTTATTTAAGATGGCGGCTTAAGAAGGGGCCTAATGACATACAGGTAACTATGTGATAATGTTTAACAGCTGCAGGTATTAAAGATGATTAAGGTTTTCTTAAGTCACCAGAAGCAAGCGGTGCTGACAACCGGTATTATCTTAAACCGGTCACATGAATTACTATGGCTGAAACAGAGTCAACAGATGCAGTTTTTTGGCTAAGTGTGGAACAAACAGGTTTCACAAGTTGCAATCATTATTTTGGATCAAACGATGTTCTAGAAAAGAAAATATTTCTAGACCTAAAAACAGTACAGAGAAGTTCATATACTCGCGGACGGTTTCCTAAACAAGGGAAATGAGATCTGTTCTTATACAGGATAAGCACAAATATTTTCCGCAGCAGTTCTATGTTGTTTTATAATCTGAACAAGGCATTGGAGGTGAAAGCTAATGGAGGTCTGCGTCGGGCGGCGAAGAACGCCGACGAACTCAAGACAGTTTCAATGCAGATCTGAGAAAGGAGAAAAAGAGGAACTCACAGATGCGGAAGAGCTGCGAAGAGTCGCCGTCATTTTCTGGTCGAAATCAGGGTGATGCAGCGGCCTGAGTCGGTGAAGACGAGGAGTTCGACGGCGGCGGCGGCGGAGCTTGAGCAACAAAGAAGGAGGTATGAGGAGGAAGACGACTGAAGGAAATGAAAAAGGCCTAGGTCACATCTATTTATAAGGAGGGGCCGACAAAGACGGCGAGAAACGAGGAGACCAAGGCATCATTATCCAGCGGCCCCGACACCTCGATTCTCGGGATGGTCAGTAAAGGCAAAGATCCATTGGAGGATATGACGGAATAAAATATGAGTTTTATTGAAGATGACGTCACGGAGATTAAACCCAGATCCAGATGATGATGTCACGGCAGGTTAAAGTTTCCGCACAAAACGGAAGACTGAAGGCCAGTTCATAAGGTTTTTAAAGATTGACATGAACCGGTTCAAATCAATCTGGGGCCTAATGTTGGGGATATAACTATTTGTGTAAGCCGCCCAGGAGGGGCCAGGTTACGCAAAGAGAAGCCCATCTGAAGCCCAAGACCAAGACATGATGATGGCGGTTCAGTAAAGGGTCTAAAAGCCCACGGGCGATTTATGGCCCATGGCGATAAACCGCCATGAGGGTGTGACTTGTATTGTAAGGTAGAAGTAACTAGTCACCGAGCCGGACACTGTTTATGAGCCGGTCGGGACTCTGTAAGCTGTAGGGCGTCGACCCGTGTATATAAGGGGACGACCCGCTGGCGGCTTAGGGAAAGAAACAACAAATTGAGAACCGGGCATAGCGTATCTCGCTCCCTGGTCATCGAAACCTCAAGCAATACCAACCCAACTAGACGTAGGCCTTCCTTCACCGCAAGGGGCTGAACTAGTATAAACCTCGCGTGTCCTTTGTCCCGATTAACCCCTTTAAGCTTCCTAGTTGCGATGGCTCCACGATTAAGTCCTCGCAAGAGGACATCTGCCGTGACAATTCCACAACAGCCTCGCTAGTTTCTATAGGTGTTTTGTGAGAGATTTCAGCACCATTGCTGCACCGCTGAACGAGCTTACAATGAAGGATGTGCCTTTTGTTTGGGGCACCACACAGGAAGAAGCCTTCACGATATTGAAAGATAAGTTGACACATGCTCCTTTACTCCAACTTCCTGATTTTAATAAGACTTTTGAGCTTGAATGCGATGCTAGTGGAATTGGATTACGAGGTGTGTTATTACAAGATGGCAAACCTGTTGCATATTTTTCTAAAAAATTGAGTGGGCCTAGTCTGAATTATTCTACTTATGATAAAGAAATATATGCTCTTGTTCGGACTTTAGAGAGATGGCAACATTATTTATGGCCCAAAGAATTTGTTATACATTCTAATCATGAATCCTTGAAACATATTAAAAGTCAAGCTAAACTGAATCGTAGACATGCTAAATGGGTTGAATTCATTGAGACTTTCCCTTATCTTTACCTAATAATAAAGCAAATTGGGTTTCTTTCGTCTGTCATGGCATTTTTCACAAAAGTCCCTCTATTTCAGAGAATTCAACCCACAGTCCTGTTTTAAGTTAAAATGAATCGTTATTCTCGTATTTTACACAAAAGTCCCTATCTTTTCTTGAAATCAACCCGCCGTCCAGATTTAAGTCACACCCGAACCTTTATTTTACATTTTTCGGAAAACCCCTGATTTTTAGGTAATTCATCCGCGGATCATATTTAAGTCAAACAAATGCTTTTTAAAATCATCCATATCTTTTAAACCGTAACTCCGATTTGAACATGTTATATATGAAATTTGATTAGAAGAATATGCAGAATATGAATATGAGATTATTTTTACCTATTAAGTATTTTTAAATATTATTTTGGAATATATTTGAGTCAAACCAAATGATTTTCTAAATTATCTGTATCTTTTAAACCGTAACTTCGATTTTAACATATTACATATGAAATTTTATTAGAAAAATATGTGGAATCTAAATATGATGTTAATTTTACCTGTTAAATATTTTTAAAATATTGTTATGGAAGCAAACTTATAATTTATAGCACAAGATCCTTTTTTTCATACTGGCAGCGATCCAGATTGCAAATAAACACCCCACTATAACCATATAGGGAAAAGAAAACATCGATAACTACACATGCATACCTTTGAAAAATGTTGCAAGGGAAAACAACCGATTTCTCATCGCGAGAGTGACAGAAAGTGAGAGAGAGAGAGGGAGAGGGAGGAGAGAGGGAGAGAGAGACGTCTTAGGATTAACCATATTCAACACACGTTTTTTGTTGTTTTGTGTGAACACCGAGGCCATCACCGGCGAGGGTGAGAAGGAGGATAAGCGGCAACACAAATATGATGCCTCGCAAAAATAAAGGAGATGGACCTATTGTGGTCTTGAGTGATGGTTGTTGAGTTAAGAGCGTGTGTTATATTTTCTCTCCCGTTGCAACGCACGAGCTCTTTTGCTAGTATCATTAAACACAAGAAGGGTAAAGAAAATGTTATTGCTGATGCATTGTCTCGTCGATATACTATGCTTTCACAACTTGACTTCAAAATATTTGGTTTGGAGACCATCAAAGATCAATATGTGCATGATGCTTATTTTAAAGATGTAATGTAGATTTGTAAAGAAGGAAGAACATGGAACAAGGTCGTCATTAATGATGGATTTGTGTTCCGTGCTAACAAGCTATGCATTCCAGCTAGCTCTGTTCATCCTTTGTTGTTGCAGGAGGCGCATGGAGGAGGATTAATGGGTCACATGGCGTGAAGAAGACGGAGGACGTACTTGCTACACATTTCTTTTGGCCAAAGATGAGACGGGATGTTGAGCGTTTTGTTGTTCGCTGCATTACATGTCAAAAAGCTAAGTCACGACTCAATCCTCATGGTTTATATATGCCTTCGCCTGTTGTTAGTGTCAAAACCGGCGGATCTCGGGTAGGGGCTCCCGAACTATGCGTCTAAGGTCGATGGTAACATGAGACAGGGGACACGATGTTTACCCAGGTTCGGACCCTCTCTATGGAGGTAATACCCTACGTCCTGCTTGATTGATATTGATGAATATGAGTATTACAAGAGTTGATCTACCTCGAGATCGTAATGGCTAAACCCTAGAGGTCTAGCTTGTATGGCTATGGTAATGAGTCTCTCCGCCGGACTAAGACCTCCGATTTATATAGACACCGGGAGGATCTAGGGTTACACAAGGTCGGTTACAAAGAAAGGAATCTACATATTTGGTCGCCAAGCTTGCCTTCCACGCCAAGGAGAGTCCCATCTGGACACGAGTGCAGTCTTCGGTCTTCGTATCTTCACAACCCATCAGTCCGGCCCATGGCTAACAGGCCGGACGCCCGAGGACCCCTTAGTCCAGGACTCCCTCAGTAGCCCCTGAACCTGGCTTCAATGACAACGTATCCTGCGCGTGGATCTATCTTCGGCATTGCAAGGCGGGTTCCTCCTTCCGAACTCCAAGAGAGTCTTCGGACGTATTGAACGTGTCCGGACCTGTAACACACACACCACACACAACCGCAGAGATAATATAATATTCCAGGAGTTCAATCTGCTGACAACTTTTTATGACGTGATATCACGCTCGCCCATTTTTTGAACCGTTTCTTGTCCCGCCGTTCCACGTTTCGAGGCGCGGTTGCTATTGGCACGTTCTGTTAAAGCAGAGATCATGTCCCCTTATCACAGGATTCTCATCAATATGAGCACGGGTAACCCAACCGTTTCGTTGGTAAGATTCCATAGAAATAGGCAGGCTTTCAGGCTCAGGAGGAGGCGTTTAATCCCCGCTGCCTTTATAAAGGAACCAAGGGCCATCTTTTTTATGCCAAACTTCTCCTCGGCCTCTCCAACCTCGAGTTCTAGCACCCAAGGTTCGACTTCGTTGCTTCAAGCTTCCCCATTATGTCTGGACCTAGCCCTCAAGGCCGATTGGTGGCTTCCTCCGTTATAGAGGAGGATATTGCGAAGCTTCGAGCGGCCAGATACCTGACCGCGGAGATCCACCACAGGCTTCCTGCTCAAGGGCAGGTTATCCCGACGCCCCAGATCTGGCTAGAGGGTCGTATTCATCTCACACTTCCTTCAAGGGCTAGGGCTCGCTCTTCATCCCTCCGTCCATGGGCTAATGTTCTATTATGGACTAGATTTTCACGATCTAGCCCCAGAGTCTTTCCTCCATGTCTCGGCATTCATCATTGTGTGCGAGGCCTTCCTCTGAATCCCCCACACTTCGGCTTATGGCTCAAGACCTCTAGTGTGAAACCAAAGGTAGTCAACGGAGAACAGGTGGTGTGCGGCGGTGCTGTAGTTAGCCAGCTCACCAACACTCCTTGCCCAAAAGGCTCTTTTGCCGAAACTTCCAATCAATGGCAGCGAGAGTGGTTTTACGTTACGGAGCCCCGTAGCACCAAGTGGGTAGCTGCACCCACGTTTCACCCTGGACCACCGTTACAGCTTGCATCATGGGACAACAAGGGGCTGGATTGGGGATCAGTTGATGAAGTGCGGACTCTACAAAGCCGCATCCGAACCCTCCTCGAGAGGGACATCGATCTTGTCAGCGTGATTCAAGTAATGTTGATTCACTGAATCCTACCATGCCAGGGTAGGCTTCTCCGTACGTGGGAGTTCAATCTAGAAGGACCACGAACCCTCCAACACTTCTTCGGCATTAGGCACAAAGGGATGTGGAAATTGTTTTTCGGAAAACAAAAACATTGGTCGGACACTACTAAAGACACAGGCCCCGACTGTAACCGTCCGGATACCCCGGTAAGCACTTGACTTACGAACACCCTTTTTTTAAGTATGCCGTAATACATTACTGAGCAAACTATCTCCTTCCAGGGCTGGATAAAGAAAGCGAAGATGATTAGGTGTCCGGCCCCTCTTCCCGAAGGTTCAGCGGATCCTGTATTAACAAGGATGCTAGCCTCCGCACCTTACCAGATGCCTGTGAAGGAGGGCAAGGCAGAGAGGACCAAAGATGGCCCCCATCCTGAAGGTGCACCAGACAAGATTCCATCGTCCGAAGAGAAAAATGACAGGGAAGTCAACGTCTCTTCCCCCCATGGGAAGAAAAGGGCCGCCTCCGAAGATTGGGAGGAAAAGGCTCCTAAGCGAGGCAAGATGCCTTCGTCGAGTGGCTCGGGCTTGGAGGGCAACATCATCGCGCAGTCCCATGATGAGGACAAGCCTCAGGTCAAATCGTAAGTGAACAAGGGTGTTTTAAACACGTCCCGTCCCTTTCTTGTAACGTCTAGAATATATGTTTTTTGCAGTTCGGCACGCAGTCTTCTTCAAGAATCCTATTCCTCGGGGTATCTTCTCCCAGAGATGATGGAAAGCGAGATGCCTCCACCAATCTCCTCGCCCAACAGGGCGGACGACTTTGAGGTGTTGTCGCGGAGGGTCTCTCGCGATCAACAAGTGGTGCGAGGGATGATGAAGACACAACCCGAAGGTGATACTCGGTGGCCCAGGGTCCGAGGACCAACAATAAAGGCCCCGAACATTCCGGTCTACATCCGGATACGAATAAACGGATCCCTTCAAAGGGAGGTCGTACTCCTACAGTAGCCTCCGGAGACCCAGAGGCGCCAGATATATTGACGAACATGCTGCAACAGGTGTCCGTCTCAGAGGAACATGGTACCTTGATGGGCACGGTGGTCAAAAAGGTCCTGGCCGCGAAAAGCGGATTGAATGAAGCCTTCATGAGCCTGCTAAAAGGCTTTGCGGTTTGTGATGTAATGTTTTCAACTATATTTTATTTGCAAAGATGCACCTGTGTATAGGTACTAGCCCCTAAGACTTGGGTTGGCTTCCCCTGGGAAGCTAACGGAGGATCGAAATGAACAAGGACTAATCTGATTAACTTGAACACATGTTGCTTCCCCCTTGGCTACTTCCCAGACTACGGATATTGCCGAGCTGCAGCGGAAGCTTGGTGTGGCAGGGGATGACATTGCGTTAATCAATATGCGTTTTGACGAGTCGCAATGTATGTATTCGGGGCAGTCCCTTCACATACATTTTTGTGATATAAGCATGACGCTGAAAGTTATATACTGGAATATGCATTGCTGCAGATGGTGCCGCCGTCATTGAAATTCTTCGGGCAGAGCTAGCCTAGGCCAAGGAGTAGGCCCAGTTTAGTAATGCGGCTGCCGAAAAGGCATCGGCTGAGTTAAAAGCCAAACAAGCTGCTCGGTGCCAAGACAAGGAGAAGATATCCACGATGGCGCTTGAACTAAAAAATGCTGCTAGTCGGTGTGAACTTCTTGAGAAGAAGAATGAAGCCAAAACGGCTGAACTTGACAAGACCTTACGAGAGGCGAGAGAAGCGCGGTCTGAATCCAGAGCAGCCCGTGAGGAGATCCGGCAAGCTGGGGAGATTGCGGCTGGTTAGCCCTTTTTGCTAAAAACTAAGTTCGGCGATCCGAACTATGCTCAGCTTAAGCAAGTGTTTAGTTCTCCGGACGAGTTTTCAGACTTGCCGAAGAGTTCTTCTAATGCGGCGCTGTTTTACCAAGCGCGAGAAGGGTATGCAACGGAAAAGCTTTTCTGGTCACAATTTGGCGCGTCAAAGCGCCCTCTGTTGCTGAATGAACAGATGTCCCAATGGGCTGAGCTTCATAGGATATCCGGCACCGCCATGAAGAACGTCATAATCCAGTTGTGGCCAACTGAGCCTGTTCCGAATAGCTACTTCAGCTTGGTGCAGCGACTTGTTGATGCGGTGCCACGTATCAATGCTGTGAAGTGGTCGGTGTGCATTGAGGGTGCACGGATGACCTTTGCCCGAGTCAAGACATGCTGGGGGAAGATGAAGGCCATCGATGTTGCGACGAAGAGTCCACCCCAGGGAAAGGACCGTTATGCACCGGAGCATTATTTTGAAGACGTTTTAGAGGCCGCCCGCTTGATAGAGGGTCAATGCTTGAAAGACATAATATTCGAGTGAGGTGTATGGGAATTGTAAAAGACAATTTTATAGTTAATCTATTTTTATGTTTTGCTCGAAAGCTTGTGTTCCTCCTATGCGGCCGTTTTTATATAATCTGAAAGTTTTCCAGTCGTCGGCTTCAGCACACTCGTAGGAAGTAAGGGGGTGTTCGGGAAAGCATTTGATCACTCTTGACCCAACGTCTTGGTCCATGAAGGAGGTGATAATGTGGCGAACCAGGAAATTAGACTATAGGGCGTTAACACTTTCACTTAGCCATAGGAGTTTTATAGGGGGGACTATGATATAGACCCTGGTATGCGTACAAATTATTCTAATATGGTGTGTTACATATATGACCTGAAGAAAAACGGTCCTTCATGTGATAAGGAGGGAATCGCGACAAATTCCGATAAGTCATTGAGTGGTTGACCAGCTCTCGCAGCATCATGACAGTCGGTTTTCGGCTTTCTATACTGAGGTGCTTGACCAGATGAACCGGAAGCACAATCGCAGTAGTTCTCCCTTTACTACCCTAGCTGATAGAGCAGAACGTAAGGTAGCAAGCACAGGAGCCGGGCAACCCAACCATTGACCCAAGACATGATTCAGAGCTGGTGCATATAAGGCCAAACACGCGATGCCGAAGTATGCTATAAAGCTATTCAGACTTTGTTGGCAACTCATTTGTTCCCATACCGAGCCCCTGGCAGGTTATGCCAAGGTATATCTGTGAAACAGCCATAGGAGCCATATTCATTTGCAAAAAGACACGAATGATTAATTCAGATAATGTTTACTGGGACCTGAGCGGTATGACAATGGTTACTTTATATATAAAAAGACCTCAACCCTGACTATTTGACATGCCCGGCTTCGAAGGCGGAGGAAAAAGGCATATTACAGGCTCGAAATAAAGAGTGCGGTCTACAAAAAGTTTATTTTGGACCTCCTATCGCACGTCTGCGCCGCCTGTCCTCGGCAAGGGGAATCCTTGATGGAAGTAGCCCCTTAGGTGAGTGTACGGATCCGAACTCTGATGGAATCAGTTTAGATGTTTGTCCTTTGCGTCGCCTGTTTTTAAGAGATAACGAAGAAAGAAAAAAGGAAAGTAGATAATAAATGTTACGGGAATGCTTGCCGGCTTGTCTGTATTGTGCTTCCGCCAATGCCCATGGTATCTTAAGTGAGTAGTGATGTATGCGCGGTACAAATTTTGCGGGTATATGAGGTGGGCGGCGGAAGCCGAACTGCTATTTACGCTCCGGGGTTGATCGATCCTCAGGGGGAAATTGCTTCTGACCCCCGATATTTGGTTGATGAACCTCTCTGTTGTCCCTATCGCCTGGCGGCCTCCTCCCCTTGTGTTCAGCGTTGAGCTTGCCTGCCTACTTGAAGACCCAACAACTTATGTTGGTATGATTAGTTGGTTTATCGGGGTGGCCGTGAATCTAGCAGTGGCGGTCCATATCTTGTCTAGGTTGGATGGTCCGTCTCGGTTCACCTTGAATGGCTTTTTCCGTTGACCGAGTTTTGGATTGCTGAATCCGACGTTGACCGTTGTGTCGCGTGATCTTTCATTATCATTGTGACTGTTGTGTTTGCTTCGTTGTGGCTTTCCATTGCCGTCTCGGATTTCGGAAGTGCCCGAGTCGCTGGCGCTATTGCTTCTACAAGCAAGCCAGCTGTCTTCTCCCGCGCAAAAGCGGGTCATTAGAGCGGTAAGGGCTATCATGGATCTAGGTCCTTCTTGACCAAGGTGGCGTGCAAGCCATTCATCCCGGACGCTGTGTTTGAAGGCCACAAGGGCTTCTGCATCCGGACAGTCGACGATTTGGTTGTTTTTAACTAAGAACCTAGTCCAGAGCTTCTTGGCTGACTCTCCGGGCTGCTGGACAATGTGACTTAAGTCATCGGCGTCCGGTGGCTGGACATATGTTCCTTGGAAGTTGTCGCGAAAGGCGACTTCCAAATCTTCCCAGCTGCCAATAGAATTTTCCGGCAGACTGTTTAACCAGTACCGAGCTGGTCCTTTGAGTTTTAGTGGTAGGTATTTGATGGCATGAAGGTCATCTCCACGGGCCATGTGGATATGGAGGAGGAAGTCCTCGATCCATACCGCGGGATCCATTGTTCCGTCGTATGATTCGATATTCATGGGTTTGAACCCGTCTGGGAATTCATGCTCCATTACTTCGTCTGTGAAGCAAAGAGGGTGTGCGGCGCCTCCATGTTGGGCCACACTGTGACGTACCTCCAATGGAGTCCATTTGCGGTTTTCGGCCCGGGCGTGGCTAGGTTTGTCACGTCCGAATAGGTAGTCGTCGTCGCGTGTCGAGGCATGTCCTAACGATCCGTAGATCGATCTTGCGTCTCGTGCTCTACTATCCAAGTCATGTTGGAGGTCGTATGTACAATCCCAAGCTGTTTTATTCTTGCCTTTACGACGAGGTGGGGCGGTCTGGTGTTCGGCTTGAGTTGTCGCTTTATCCGGACCAAGTTGTGGTCGACCTCCCGTATTGTGCAATGATGGTACGGGCTCCAGCACCTTGTCATCGCACTGAGGTAGCAATCTACGCTTCGAGTAGCTTTTGGCTGGGCCGCTAAGGCCGTATTCTTTGGCGGCCAGTACTTCGGTCCATCTATCATTGAGCAGATCTTGGTCCACTTGAAGCTGCAGTTGCTTCTTTCTCAAGCTCCTTGTAGTGGCTATTAGCCGGCGTTTGAAGCGCTCCTGCTTGAGAGGTTCCTCAGGCACGATGAAATCCTCGTTGCCGAGGCTCTCCTCTTCCTCGGAGAGCGGAAGATAATTACTGCCTCCGAGTCTCCTTGTATGGCATGTTCATCAGGGCTAACTTGCCCATTATCCCGTCCCCCCCTGTTCGGAGGTTACCTTGATGGGGTCTTCATTTTTTCCGGCATCGTTCGGACTATTATTTTTTCTGGTTCGCATACTGTAGTCTTTGGAATGACGTGACTTAGAGCGGCGTCGAGGAAGTTGGCGCTTGGGTTGTCTCTGAAGAGGTTTATCCTCAACTGGATCCTCTTTGTCATCGTTGTTAGTTTTTCCAGGCATGTCCACCATGTATACGTCGTAGGAAGAAGTGGCCGTCCGTCGTCGAGTGAATGGCGGGTTTTGGCCTTGCTCCATGTCGGCATTGTCATCCGTACTGGCAATGTCTTCAGAGCCATATTCAAGCATGTCGGTTAAATCCTCGAAAGTGGCTATGAAGTGGGTGGTGGATGGGAAGCAAAATTCTCGATCATCAGCCCCTAGTCCGAACCGGACAGAGTTCAGCTATGAGTCCCCTGCCAAGGACAGGCTCTTTAATGAGTTTAGCACATCGCCCAAAGGCGAGTGCTGGAAGACATCCGTGGCGTTGAATTCGAAGATCGATGTGCGATCAAGTTCGGCGTCCGCGGGCTCACATGGTTCGGAACTTATAACCAGAGACGAGTTCGGAATTCCGGTGACACAGATATTGTGTGAGGTTAAGTCCATGTGCGGCTCCAACGCCGGGGAATCTGTGGCCTCTATTGTGGGGTCGAGCCTCCAATGCTTGGATGCCGCAGTGTGCTATGGGTCTAAGGCCAGAGTGGTCGCAGTAGCTATCTACGGGGTGCGGTCTGACGATAGATTTAGGTCATGTTCGTCAAGGTGACCAGGGACGGTCACCATGGTCCCGAATCCGGTGAAGATCTAATCTCCACGGATGTTCGCAACGTAATTCAAGGTCCCAAATCTGACCTGATGGCTAGGGGCGTAGCTATTGATCTGCTCCAGGTGGCCAAACGAGTTGGCATGCAGTGCGAAACCACCGAACACAAAGATCTGTCCGGGAAGGAAGGTTTCTCCTTGGACAGCGTCATTGTTGATGATTGAAGGGGCCATCGAACCTTTCATCGACGGCACAGTGGAACTCTCAATGAAAGCACCAATGTCGGTGTCAAAACCGGCGGATCTCGGGTAGGGGGTCCCGAACTGTGTGTCTAAGGTCGATGGTAACAGGAGACGGGGGACACGATGTTTACCCAGGTTCGGGCCCTCTCTATGGAGGTAATACCCTATGTCCTTCTTGATTGATATTGATGAATACGAGTATTACAAGAGTTGATCTACCTTGAGATCATAATGGCTAAACCCTAGAGGTCTAGCTTGTATGGCTATGGTAATGAGTCTCTCCTCCGGACTAAGCCCTCCGATTTATATAGACACCGGGAGGATCTAGGGTTACACAAGGTCGATTACAAAGAAAGGAATCTACATATTTGCTCGCCAAGCTTGCCTTCCACTCCAAGGAGAGTCCCATCCGTACACGGGTGCATTCTTCGGTCTTCGTATCTTCACAACCCATCAGTCCGGCCCATGGCTAACAGGCCGGACGCCCGAGGACCCCTTAGTCCAGGACTCCCCCACCTATACCTAGTGTTCCTTGGGAGGATATATCTATGGACTTTGTTTTAGGTTTACCTCGAGCAAAGAAGGGGAGGGATACCATATTTGTTGTTGTGGATAGTTTCTCGAAAATGGCACACTTTATACCATGTCATAAAAGCGATGATGTTGTTAATGTTGCTAATTTGTTCTTTCGTGAAATTATTCGCTTGCATGGTGTGCCAAATACTATTGTTTCAGATCATGATACTAAATTTCTTAGCCACTTTTGGAGATGTTTATGGGCTAAGTTGGGGACTAAACTGCTTTCTAGTACTACTTGTCACCCCAAACTAATGGTCAAACTAAAGTAGTCAATAGAACATTGTCTACTACGCTTAGGGCTGTTTTGAAGAATAATGAGAAAATGCGGGAAGAATGCTTGCCTCATATTGAATTTTCTTATAATCGTTCATTGCATTCTACTACTAAGATGTGCCCTTTTGAGATTGTGTATGGTTTCCTACCTCGTGCACCCATTGATTTGTTGCCCCTTACATGTTCGGAGAAGGTTAATTTTGATGCTAAACAACGTGTTGAATTGATCTTAAAAATGCATGAGTTAACTAAGGAAAACAATGAGCATATGAATGCTAAATATAAACTTGCTGGAGATAAGGGTAGAAAACATGTTGTGTTTGCACCTGGAGATCTTGTTTGGTTACATTTGCGTAAGGATAGATTTCATGATTTGCGTAAATCAAAGCTAACGCCACGTGCTGATAGTCCTTTTAAGGTCTTAGAGAAAATAAATGATAATGCATATAAACTTGAGTTGCCTGCAGATTTTGGGGTTAGCCCCACTTTTAACATTGCAGATTTGAAGCCTTATTTGGGTGAGGAAGATGAGCTTCCGTCGAGGATGACTTCATTTCAAGAAGGGGAGGATGATGAGGACATCAATACCATTGTTACACCCATAGCCCCTACTCCTATACATACTGGACCAATTACTAGAGCTCGCGCACGCTAATTAAATTATCAGGTACTTTCGTTTCTTGGTAATTATTCTAATGTTCATGAGAATATGATGCTGCCTAAGTTGGATACATTTGTTTTGCTTACGAATGAAGGGCCTGACATGGATAACAGGGATGAACACTGGAGCAAGACCAAACATGGAGATGATGGCATGCGCAAGGGGAACAAGAACGTAGTTACAAGTGATGATTTCAGGACTTTGAAGCCACGATAAGGAGTGCATGAAGCCTTGGATGAAATATACAAGATGCCACTTCATAAATTTCATCTAGAGGTTATTATAGGTGCTACGTCACCTTATTATTGGGCCAGGCCCATGTAATTTCAAAACACTTAAGTATAGGCTATTTTTAGAGTCCGTATGTGTGGGGTAACAAGAGTTAGGGTTGGTTTCGGACCCCTCCTCCAAAGGCCATGAAATTCCCCCCTCCTCCTCCATATATACAGCCCATAGGGCGTCGTTTATACTTTGGGTTTTGTTTAGATTAAAAGTTCTCCATAGCTGCAACTTCGCGTACTTCATTTGTGTTCAACGACCAGACAAAGGTGTCACAGAACCCTACCTTCATTTATAAAGTTTCCTCTTATATTCACAATATCCATATTGCAATTTCAGTTTCTTGCTTGTTCTTCATTTGCTCGCAGGAAACAGACCATCGCGGTCAGGTTGATCGTGGTCCGGCGTGGTGAATAACCCCTCAGAAGTTGGTTTAGCGATTGCTAAGGCGCGACGTCTCGCACGTTCGTAGTCGGATCGTCAAGGTTGACTCCCACAGAAAATGATAGCCACCATCTCATCGAAACATCGGGACACCTTCACCTCTATCAAAGCACCTCTCCCATTGTAAGAAGAACCAATCTAGTTGGCCAAACCAAACCGATAATTCGAAGAGAAATACAAATAAATTTGATCATGCATAAAATAGTTCAGAAAAGACTCAAATAATATTCATAGATAATCTGATCATAAATCCACAATTCATCGGATCTTGACAAACATACCGCAAAAGAATATTACATCGGATAGAACTCCAAGAACATCGAGGAGAACATGGCATTGAAGATCATAGAGAGATAAGAAGACATCTAGCTACTATCTATGGACCCGTTGGTCTATGGTAAACTACTCACGCTTCATCGGAATGGCAATAAGGTTGATGTAGATGCCTTCCGTGATCTAATCCCCCTCCGACAGGGTGCTAGAAAAGGCCCCAAGGTGGGATCTCATGGGAACAGAGGCTTGCGTCGGCGTAAAAGTATTTTGGTTGATGCCTCTGGTGGTTTAGGAATATTTGAGAATTTATAGAGCAAGAATTACGGTTAGAGGACATTGATACGTCTCCAACGTATCTACAATTTTTGATTGTTCCATGCTGTTATATTATCAATCTTGGATATTTTACAATCATTTTATGGCACCTTTATATCATCTTTTTGGGACTAACCTATTGATATAGTTCCCAGTGCAAGTTGCTATTTTTTGCTTGTTTTTCACTTCACAGAAAATTAATACCAAACGGAGTCCAAACGCAACAAAACTTTTTGGAATTTTTTTCTGGACCAGAAGACACATCATGGGCCAAAGAAGTACCAGAGCAGTGCCCCGAGGGGGGCACAACCCACCTGGGTGCACCTGGGGGCCCAGGCGCGCCCTGGTGAGTTTTGGCCACCTCGGTGGCCTCCCGCACCGCCTCTTTGCTCTATGAATACCCCCAAAATCGAGAAACCCTAGGGGAGTCGACGAAACACAATTCCAGCCGCCGCAAGTTCCAGAACCACGAGATCCAATCTAGACACCATCAGGAAGGGGTTCATCATCCTCATTGGTGCCTCTCCGATGATGTGTGAGTAGTTCATGGTAGACTTACGGGTCCGTAGGGGACAGCTAGATGGCTTCTTCTTTATTTTTGATTCTCAATACAATGGTCTCTTGGAGATCTATTTGATGTAACTCTTTTTTGATGTGTTTGTTGGGATCGGATGAACTTTGAGTTTATGATCAAATCTAATTTATCCATGGAAGTTATTTGAGTTTTGATCTCTTATATGCATGATTACTTATAGCCTCGTATTTCTTATTTGAATCTTTGGTTAAGTTAGGCCGACTAGATCGATTTTTCTTGCCATGGGAAGAGGTGCTTTGTGATGGGTTCGATCATGCGGTGTTCTTCCTCAGTGACACAAGGGGCAACAAGACACGTATTGACCGTTGCTATTAAGGATAACAAGATGGGGTCTATTCCTACATGAATAGAGCTTGTCAACATCATTTCATCGTTCTTATTGCATTACTTAATACACTAGATGCATGCTGGATAGTGGTTGATGTGTGGAGTAATAGTAGTAGATCCAGGCAGGAGTCGGTCTACTAATCTTGGAAGTGATGCCTATATAATGATCATTACCTGGATATTGTCGTAATTATTTGAGGTTCTATCAATTTCCCAACAGTAATTTGTTTACCCACCGTATGCTATTTTCTCGAGAGAAGCTACTAGTGAAATCTACGGCCCCCGGGTCTATTTTCTCAACGTATATTTTCATATCCATATTGCTATTTGCCTTTTCCTTTATTTGCATATTTTATTTTCAGATCTATATTATCATAAACCCAAAGATATCTTGCTGAATTTTATTTGCCATTATTTTATTTGCATCTACTAATCTATATCTTTACCAATCTTTACCCGAGAGGGATTGACAACCCCTCTTCCATGTCGGGTTGCAAGTATTTGTTCTTTGTGTGCAGGTACCATTTACATAGTGTTGTTTGGTTCTCCTACTGGTTCGATAACCTTCGTTTCATAACTAAGGGAAATACCTACCGTAGTTGTGTTGCATCATCCCTTCTTCTTCAGGGCAATACTGGCGCGGACACGAGCCATCAAGAAAGGATTTATGGCGCCGTTGCCAGGGAGACATCATCAACGTCTATCAGGTTCCTAATCACAAATCTCATCTCCATGCAATTTACATTATTTGCCATTTGCCTCTTGTTTTCATCTCCCCCACTTCACAAAATTTGCATTTTTATTCACCTTCTTCTTTGTTTGCCTTTTTGCGTGTTTTCATGTTTGCTATCTTTGCTTGTGTCGGCATGTGCTTTCTATTTGCTTGCATCTTTGCTTGCTAAAAATATCCTCATCCACTTCCTAATCTTTTCAAAAGATCCAATTATGATGAACCAATTGCTAGTGAATTGAGTTCACTAGATTATCTTTAGGAGGTCTTGCCTGAGATTTATGAATCTAAAAATTGTGATGAAGTTTTAAACGAAGAAATTTATAAAGTGATTCATGGTAGCTCCTTGAATGAAAAGCATGATTGCAATGATGTTATTATAAATTCTATTAATATAAATTGTGTTAGTGATATGCAAAACCCCAATGTTGGGGATGCTTGTTTTTCTATGTCCACTACTTATTGCAATGATCATGATTGGGGTGATAATGATTCTTATGATCTTGAAAATTTATTTAAACCTCATGATGAATATGCTTGCGATAATTGTAAAAGTGGGTTTGTAAGAGTGTCGACTTTAGCTAAAAATAATCCCACATATTTGGAGAGTGTCCAGTCTTATGAAATTTTTGATAAAAGTGGGCTTTGAGAGGTCATGACTTTATTTGATCATAATCCCACTATTTTGGAAGAGTGTCAACTTTGCATGCATGTGGATCATGAAGAGAAAATGTTATGTGATAGTTATATTGTTGAATTTCATTATGATCCTACATGTAATTATTATGAGAGAGGAAAATATTGTTGTAGAAATTTTCATGTTACTAAATTACCGATCCTTATGTTGAGATCATCAATTTTTATTCCTCTTCTTTGCATATGTTAGATGTTCCTTGTCTTGATAATCTGTTTGGTTATAAATTCCCTATGCATAGAAAGTATGTTAGACTTAAATGTCTTTTCCATATCTTTCATGATGCTCTCTTTTTGTTTCAATTCTTATCTTCCATGTGAGCATACTTGAAATCTTAAGCCTATCTTGATGGCTATAAAGAAAGAGCTTACTGGGAGGCAACCCAATGAATAAATTTTATTTTTGCCTTTTTCTTTCTGTTCGTGAGTGTTTGCATAATTATGATACTGTTATGATTGTGTTTTTATGTTTTAGTTAGTGTTTCGACCAAGCAAAGCCTTTGGGATCATGTTTGGTGATAGTTGATTTGATCTTGTTGAAAAACAGAAACTTTGTGCGCTAGTAATAGAATTATTATAAATCACAGGAGAGCGATAAAATCTTGATCTTTGTACACAAGATTTATACACAAATTTCCCTTGTTCTCCTAATTTCTCAGAATTTTTGGAGTTACATAAGTATACGAAGTTTCTAGATTGCTATAGATTGTTCTGTTTTTGACAGATTTTCTTTTCTTTGCGTTGTGTGCTTATTTTGATGAATCTATGGTTTGTATCAGGGGGTATGAGCCATGGTAAAGTTTAAATACGGTAGGTATATGCAAAAATAAAATATGAATGGGTTTGCAACAGTACTTAGAGTGGTGATTTGCTTTCTTATACTAACGGTTCTCACAAAGGTTTTGTTGAGTTTTGTGTAATTGAAGTTTTCAAGTTTTGCGTGAGATCACGATGGATGAAGGAATAAGGAGTAAGAAGAGCCTAAGCTTGGGGATGCCCCATGGCACCCCAAGTTATTATCCAAAGAGGAACAAGCAACTAAGCTTGGGGATGCCCTGAGTGGCATCCCCTCTTTCTTCTAACGACCATCGGTATTTTACTTGCAGCTATATTTTTATTTGTCACATATCATGAGTTTTGCTTGGAGCATCTTGTATTATATGAGTCTTTGCTTGTTTTCATTTTTAGTTTGTGTCATATATCCTTGCTGGGCACACCTATTTGGGAGAGCCAAAATTATGCTATGATTTGTTAGAATTTCTCTATATTCTTCACTTAATTTTTTTGAGCTATGGAATTTCTCTAGTGCTTCACTTGTATATTTTTGAGCACGGCGTGCTTTAATATTTTTGAAGAAATGCTCATGCTTCACTTAGATTTATTTAAGAGTTAGTAAAATTTTGAAGAAATTCTCTCATGCTTCACTTATATTACTTTGAGAGAAGAAAACTTTTATGCTCAGGTTCTTCACTTAGATTTGTTTGAGCTTCTCAAAAGCAACATATGAAATTAGTCCCAAAGTTATAGATATTCAAGAGGGATATAATAAAAACTTTCATGAAGATCATTGGACACAATAAACTTAATTCTTTGTAATAGTTTTGAGATATGATGATAGTGATATGTGAGTCATGTTGGTGAGTAATTATGCTTTAGTAAGAATATTGGTGTTAAGATTTGTGATTCCTTATGCAAGTACGGAAGTCAATAGTTATGCAATGAAATTACATCCTACTTGTGGTGCACTATTCGGTGTTAGTTATGCTTAATTCTCGCTTATGTGATTTTTCGTTTCTTGGTTTGTTGCTTCTCAATCTTTTGCTAGCCTCCACTTGTACTAAGTAGAAATACTACTTGTGCATCCAAAATCCTTTAAACCAGTTTTGCCACATGGGTCCACCATACCTACCTATATGCGGTTTTTCCGTGTCGTTCTAAGCAAATTTGTATGTGCCATCTCTAATTTTCAAAATAAATTTCCTTTTTGTGTGCTCGTACCGCTCATGAAGCGACAGAGGGTGGACAATATTTTCCATGCTAGATGTGTTATTCTCAAGATGAGTGTTTATTCACTTGTCATTGCACGAGAGTGTGGCAAACATATTAGGGATGCCCAGTCCTGAAATGAAAAAGAAATTTAGTTTATGTTGTCAAATAATAAATTCCTTGGGAAGTGTTGGTATGGAAGGCACCCGTGGATACGGCTAGCCATGGAAAGTGAAAGAATGCTGGAAAAAGGAATAAACTTTATTTTTGTTTGGGAACTACCTATGATATATCTGGCATGAAAAGTGTTGGGAATTACTCAATCTTTTTCGTTGACGGGAAAAGTATGCCGCCAAAATTTTGTCTCTCATTTTTTTCCGCTTTGAGCTCTGGCACCTCTACAATTCCCTATTTCCCTCTGCGAAGTGCCTTACTTTATGCAATTTTTGTTTTTATTTGAGTCTCCATCTTCTCCTATAAAGCACCAACTAAGGGGCACTATGATCGTACTTGAACATTGGATGTAGCTAATATGCGAGTGTGTTTCATGAATGGATCAATGACTGAGCATGATGTGCTAGGGATAACTTTCTTTAGTGTTGATATTTTGATAGACATGGTTTCTTGTTGATATGCTTGAGTATTGAAATCTTCATGTCAAAACTAGACTATTGCTTTGAACCATATAAAAGTCCATATGTCGATGCTACAAAAGAAAATAATATGTGATGAACATGTTAGGCAGCATTCCACATCAAAAATTTTGTTTTTATCATTTACCTACTCGAGGACAAGCAGGAATTAAGCTTGGGGATGTTGATACGTCTCCAACGTATCTATAATTTTTGATTGTTCCGTGCCGTTATATTATCATTCTTGGATGTTTACAATCATTTTATAGCAACTTTATATAATTTTTTGGGACTAACCTATTGACATAGTGCCTAGTGCAAGTTGCTGTTTTTGCTTGTTATTTACTTTGTAGAAAATCAATAACAAACGGAGTCCAAATGCAGCAAAACTTTTTGGAGATTTTTTCTGAACCGAAAGACACAAGATGGGCTAAATTAGTGCCAGATGGGAGCCCCGACAGGGGCACAACCCATCTGGGTGCGCCTGGGGGCCCAGGCGCGCCTTGGTGGGTTGTGCCCACCTCGGTGGCCTCCGGCACCACCTCTTTGCTCTATAAATACCCCAAAATCCAGAAACCCTAGGGGAGTTGACAAAACACAATTCCAGCCACCGCAAGTTCCAAAACCACGAGATCCAATCTAGACACCATCACGGAGGGGTTCATCATCCTCATTGGTGCCTCTCCGATGATGCGTGAGTAGTTCACTGTAGACCTACGGGTCCGTAGGCAGTAGCTAGATGGCTTCTTCTCTCTTTTAGATTCTCAATACAATGGTCCCCTGGAGATCTGTTCGATGTAACTCTTTTTGCGGTGAGTTTGTTGGGATCCGATGAACTTTGATTTTATGACCAGATCTATTTTATCCATGAAAGTTATTTGAGTTTTGATCTCTTATATGCATTATTACTTATAGCCTCATATTTCTTCTTCGAATCTTTGGTTTAGTTAGGCCGACTATATCGATTTTTCTTGTCATGGAAAGAGCTGCTTTGTGATGGGTTCGATCGTGCGGTGTTCTTTCCCAGTTTCAGAAGGGGCAGCAAGGCACATATTGATCGTTGCTAGTAAGGATAACAAGATGGGGTCTATTCCTACATGAATAGATCTTGTCTACAACATGTCATCATTCTTATTGCATTACTCCATTTCTCCATGAACTTAATACACTAGATGCATTCTGGATAGCGGTCGATGTGTGGAGTAATAGTAGTAGATGCAGACAGGAGTCGGTATAATAATCTTGGATGTGATGCCTATATAATGATCATTGCCTGGATATCATCATAATTATTTGAGGTTCTATCAATTGCCCAACAGTAATTTGTTTACCCACCATATGCTATTTTCTCGAGAGAAGCCACTAGTGAAATCTACGGCCCCTGGGTCTATTTTCTCATCATATATTTTCAGACATATATTGCTATTTTATTTTTCCTTTATTTGCATATTTTATTTTCAAATCTATATTATCAAAAACCCAAAAATATCTCGCTGAATTTTTTTTGCCATTATTTTATTTGCATCTATCAATCTATATCTTTACCAATCTTTTACCCTAGAGGGATTGACAATCCCTCTTACACGTCGGGGTGTAAGTATTTGTTCTTTGTGTGCGGGTACCCTATACATAGTGTTGTTTGGTTCTCCTACTGGTTCGATAACCTTGGTTTCATAACTGAGGGAAATACCTACCGTAATATAGCATGGAACAATAAAAAATTATAGATACGTTGGAGACATATCCTGTATCATATTGTGTTATTTTAGTATGAACTCTTAGATAGATCGATCGGAAAGGATAACTTGGTGTTATTTTAGTATGAACTCTTGGATAGATCGATCGGAATGGATATCTTTGAGGTGGTTTCGTACCCTACAAACAATTTTGTCTTATGTTCTCCGCTAGATAAGAACTTTGGAGTGATTCTTCATCGCACGTTGAGGGATGGTTATATGATCCAATTATATTAGCATTGTTGAGAGATTGCACTAGCGAAAGTACGAACCCTAGGCCTTATTTTTAAGCATCGCAATACCGTTTGTGCTCACTTTTTTTACTTGCTACCTTGCTGTTTTTTACTGTTACTATTACAAAAATCAATATCTACTATCATTACTACACTTGTATCACCATCTCTTCATCGAACTAGTGCACCTATACAATTTACCATTTTATTTGGTGTGTTGGGGATACAATAGACTTTTTGTTATTTGATTGCAGGGTTGTTAGAGAAAGACCATCTTCATCCTACGCCTCCCACAGATTGATAAACCTTAGGTCATCCAGTTGAGAGAAATTTGCTACCGTCCTACAAAACTCTGCGCTTGGAGGCCAAACACGAGGTCTACAAGAACAAGTTGTGTAGTAGACATCAAGCTCTTTTCTAGCGCCGTTGCCGAGGAGGTGAGTGCTTGAAGGTATATCTTTAGATCTTGCAATTGAATCTTTTAGTTTCTTGTTTTATCACTAGTTTGGTTTATATAAGAAAACTACAAAAATGTAATTGAGGTTGTCTCATATTATTCGTCTTTATCATGTCTTTCTTGAAAATGATGGAAGGAAAATTGTGCTCAATTGATAGAAGAAGAATTCAATAAAATGTTTGGCTAGAAATATTTGAA
Organism: Triticum aestivum; assembly: GCF_018294505.1. Classification (NCBI taxonomy): domain Eukaryota; kingdom Viridiplantae; phylum Streptophyta; class Magnoliopsida; order Poales; family Poaceae; genus Triticum; species Triticum aestivum. The sequence goes on along the minus strand of NC_057800.1, from coordinate 479,882,346 downwards.
TGATGAGCATGGTTGCAATGTTGTTAGTATGAATTCATTGAATATCCATGATGCTAATGATAAGCAAAGCCATAAGCTTGGGGATGCTATATTTGATGAAGATGATATTTTTAGTCCCCCATGTGTTGATGAGAAAATTTATTATGACGACAGCATGCGTCCTATCTATGATGCTTATATAAATGAAAATGGATTTGGAGAGGACATGACTTTATTTAATGATGAATCCACTACTTTGGAAGAGGTTTCAACTGGCTATGATAAAAAGTTGCTATCTATGATGATTATGGTGATGACATGTATGCTATATTGAATAATGATAACCATTAAACTTGTCATCATGATTTTAATTTTGAATCACATGATAGTTATTTTGTTGAGTTTGCTCCCACCACTATTAATGAGAAGAAATTTGCTTATGTGGAGAGTTATAAAATTTCTATGCTTGTGGATCCTGAAAAGAATACTTTATGTGATAGTTACATTGTTGAATTCATTCATGATGCCACTGAAAATTATTATGAGAGAGTAACATATGCTTATAGGTATTGCAATAATATCAAGTTTCCTCTCTATGTGTTGAAAGATTTGAAGTTATACTTGTTTTGCCTTCCTATGCTACTTGATTCTTGCTCCCATAAATTCTTTGCTCACAAAATTGCTATGCATAGATAGTGAGTTAGGCTTAAATGTGCTTGTCATATGCTTCATGATGCCTCAGTCATGTTTCAATTCTTTACTTTTATGTGAGCATCATTGAAATCATCGTGCCTAGCTAAAAGGCCATTAAAGAAAAGCACTTGTTAGGAGACAACCCAACACTTATACATACTATTTTTGTGTGTTCACATGATTAAGCTACTCTACTAATCATGTTTTATAGATTTTGTTTCAATAAAGTGCCAAGTAAAGCCTTTGGGATAGTGTGGATGATAGTTGACTTGATTCTATGCAAAAACAAAAACTTTTTCTTCCAATAACAGAATTGTTTAGATTCATTGAAACATGATAAAATTCTGAATTTTTTTAAGATGATAGATATAAAAATTGTCTATGTTGTCCTAATTTTTCATAATTTTTGAATTTACAGAAGTATGGTCATTGTCCACATCATTACAAACTGTTCTGTTTTTGATAGATTCTGTTTCCAATGCATAGTTTGCTTGTTTTCTAGTTTATATGGCTTATATTGCTCAATATAAATTGTAGAAATGATAAGGTACAATAGGAATTTGATGTCTACTACACAACCTTCTTCTCGTAGACGTTGTTGAGTCTCCAAGTGCAAAGGTTTGTAGGACAGTAGCAAATTTCCCTCAACTGGATGACCTAAGGTTTATCAATCCGTCGGAGGCATAGGATGAAGATGGTCTCTCTCAAACAACCTTGCAACCAAATAGGAAAGAGTCTCTTGTGTCCCCAAAACACCCAATACAATGGTAAATTGTATAGGTGCACTAGTTTGGCGAAGAGATGGTGATACAAGTGCAACATGGATGGTAGATATAGGTTGTTGTAATCTGAAAATATAAAAACAACAAGGTAGAAAGTGGTAAAAGTGAGCATAAACGGTATGGCAATGCTAGGAAACAAGGCCTAGGGTTCACACTTTCACTAGTGCAAGTTCTCTCAACAATAATAACATAATTGGATCATATAACTATCCCTCAACATGCAAAAAAGAGTCACTCCAAAGTCACTGATAGCGGAGAACAAACGAAGAGATTATTGTAGGGTACGAAACCACCTCAAAGTTATTCTTTTTGATCAATCTATTCAAGAGTCCGCAGTAAAATAACACGAAGCTATTCTTTCCTTTCGATCTATCCTAGAGTTCTTACTAGAATAACACCTAAAGAAACAAGTCAACCAAAACCCTAACGTCACCTAGATACTCCAATGTCACCTCAAGTATCCGTGGGTATGATTATACGCTATCCATCACACAATCTCAGATTCATCTATTCAACCAACACAAAGAACTTCAAAGAGTGCCCAAAAGTTTCTACTAGAGAGTCAAGACGAAAATGTGTGCCAACCCCTAGGCATAAGTTCACAAGGTCACCGAACCCGCAAGTTGATCACCAAAACATACATCAAGTAGATCACGTGAATATCCCATTGTCACCACAGATAAGCACATGCAAGACATACATCAAGTGTTCTCAAATCCTTACAGACTCAATCCGATAAGATAACTTCAAAGGGAAAACTCAATCCATTACAAGAGAGTAGAGGGGGAGAAACATCATAAGATCCAATTATAATAGCAAAGATCGCGATACATCAAGATCGTGCCGAATCAAGAACACGAGAGAGAGAGAGAGAGATCAAACACATAGCTACTGGTACATATCCTCAGCCCCAAGGGTGAAATACTCCCTCCTCGTCATGGAGAGCACCGGGATGATGAAGATGGCCACCGGAGAGGGATTCCCCCCTGGCAGGGTGCCAAAACGGGTCTAGATTGGTTTTCAGTGGCTACAGAGGATTCTGACGGTGGAGCTCCCGATCTAGGTTTCTTTTTGGAAGTTTGGGTATTTATAGGAACTTTTGGCGTCGGGAACAAGTCAGGGGGGTCTTCGAGGCGGCCACGAGGTAGGGTGCGCGCCCAGGCGGTAGGTGTGACGCCCCCGATTTGACCGTACACTAATCATACACGCAAACATGTACAATCAAGATCAGGGACTCACGGGAAGATATCACAGCACAACTCTAGACACAAATTTAAACAATACAAGCTTTATATTACAAGCCAGGGGCCTCGAGGGCTCGAATACTTCAGCTCGAAAACACAAGAGTCAGCGGAAGCAACAATATTTGAGTACAAACATAAGTTAAACAAGTATGCCTTAAGAAGGCTAGCACAAATTAGCAACGATCGAAAAGACAAGACCTCCTGCCCATGACCTCCTAACTACTCCTCGAAGTTGAACTCCACGTAGAATCATCCTCGGGATCCTCTGGCTCCTGGACTCCATCATATGATCGCAGTAACCGGGAAAAGGGGAAAAAGAAGTAGGAAAGCAACCGTGAGTACTCATCCAAAGTACTCGCAAGCAAGGATCTACACTACATATGCACTGGTATCAATGAAATGGGTAGTATCTATGGACTGAACTGCAGAATGCCAGAATAAGAGGGGGATAGCTAGTCCTATCAAAGACTACGCTTCTGGCAGCCTCCATCTTGAAGTAGTAGAAGAGTGTAGATGGTAAGATCACCAAGTAGCATCGTATAGCATAATCCTACCTGGTGATCCTCTCCTCGTCACCCTGTCAGAGAGCGACAACCGGGTTGTAACCGGCACTTGAAACTATGTGTTTTATTAAGTATCCAGTTCTAGTTGTCATAAGGTCAAGGTACAACTCCGGGTCGTCTTTTTTCCGAGGGACACGACTATTCGAATAGATAAACTTCCCTGCAGGGGTGCACCATATTACCCAACACGCTCGATCCCTCTGGCCGGACACACTTTTCTGGATCATGTCCGGCCTTGGAAGATCAACACGTCGCAACCCTACTTAGGCACAAGAGAGAGGTCAGCACGCCAGTCTAAATCCTATGCGCTCAGGGGTCTAGGCCCATCGCCCATTGCACACATGCACGTTGTGAATGCGGTTGGTAAGCAGACCTAGCCTCCCTAATACAAGAGCATGCGTTCCAGTCCAAGCCGGCACGCGCCGCTCAGTCGCTGACGTCAAGAAGGCTTCGACTGATACCACGACGTCGAGTGCCCATAACTATTCCAGTGTAGTTGGTTAGTGCGTATAGGTCAGTGGCCAGACTCAGATCAAATACCGACATCTCGTTAAGCGTTTTATTTTGAAGTTACTGCGGACGCCGACCAGGGCCAGGCCCACCTCTCACCTAGGTGGTCTCAACCCGCCTTGTCGCTCCGACACAAAGTAACAGTCGGGGGCCATCGAGAACCCAGGCCCACCACTACCGGGATGGAACCACCTGTCCTTTCAGCCCCCACATCAAAATCACTTGCGGGTACTCTACGAGCCGACCCGACTTTAGTCACCACATGTATCATATAATATGTATGTAGTTATATACTCGTGATCACCTCCCGAGTGATCACGGCCTAGTAGTATAGCATGGCAGACGAACAAGAATGTAGGGCCACTGATGAAATACTAGTATCCTATACTAAGCATTTCGGATAGCAGGTAAGGGTATCAACAATTGTAGCAACAATGACGGGCTATGCAACAGAATAGGATTAACGGAAAGCAGTAACATGCTACACTACTCTAATGCAAGCAGTAGAGAGAAGAATAGGCGATATCTGGTGATCAAGGGGGGGATTGCCTGGTTGCACTGGCAAGTAGCGGCCGTCAACAACGTAGTCGATCGGCGCAGCAGCAACGGCATTAGTCTCGTAGTCTATCAGAGAGAAGAGGGGGAAGAAACAATGAATACAATCCAAACAGATGCATATCAATGCATTACATAACAAGTAACGGTGCCAGGTGTGCCCTAACGCAGTAGGAGGTGATACCGGCGAAGGGGGGAAACATCCGGGAAAGTATCCCCAGAGTTTCGTGTTTTCAGACAGATGAACCGGAGGGGAAAAGTTGTGTGTTCGATATGCTAGGGATGTGTGGCGGATGAACAAGCTGCGTATTCAGATTCGTCTCGTCGTTCTGAACAACTTTCATGTACAAAGTATTTTCATCCGAGCTGCGGATTATTTTATATTAATTTCTCAAGATTTAAATCATTTTTAGGATTTATTTAATTATTTTAAATCAACATTATCCAGAATAGTGTTTACTGACGTCATCATGACAATAGTAGTCAACTGGGCGTTGACTGGGTCAAACTGACATTTGGGTCCCGCATGTCATACTCTGTTTATTCTAATTAGGGTTTAACTAATCTAATTACTGGTTAATTAATTAACACTATTTAATTAGGTTAATTAAACATAATTAATTAAGTTAATTAAGTTATTTATTTATTATTTTTAAATCCTTTTTAAATCGTTCTCGGGCATGGGCCCAGTTGTCCAGTGGCCCAGGGCCTTAACGGGCACAGGGGAAGCGGACGCTGAGCGCTGCGGTTACGTGCGCGGGCGCTGGGTCGCCTGGACCCGAGCGTGCGGGCTGGCCGGTGGCCACGGTAGGGCAGCCGCAGCCGGCCGAAGCGGGTCTGCTGGGTGAGGGGGCGGCGCCCAAGCACGATGCAGGGGGTGCGTGTGGGCGCGCACAGCAGGCAACGGGCGCGGCGCGAAAGCGAGCAGCAGCGCGTGAAGCAGGAAGCGGCGGCGGTTGCTGCAGGGGCGAGAGGCGGAAGAGAGGGGTGGGGCCTGGCACCAATGCGTTGTTGCATGAGAGGGCCTCCGGCGGCCGGTGGGTGGCCGGGGTGCTGGGACGGCGAGCAGCGGGGCTCGCCAGCGGGCGCGCAAGGTGTGGGACGGCGAGCAACGGGGCTCGGCAGCGGACACGCGGGGCCTGAGGGTGAGCGCGGCGGGGCTGCAGGACAGGTGCGGCGCGAGCCCATCCTCGCGCGGGCGCGCGCGCTGGTACGAGGCTGGGCGAGGCGGGTAGGAGTGGCGCACGCGGGCAGCGGCGAGAGCGCGGGCGCGCGAGGGGCTTCGGCCACGGTGAGCGAGCAGCGGGAGGCGGCGGGTGGTTGGGCGCGTGTGCGTGCGTGCGCACGGGGCAGGGGAAAGGAGGAGAGGCTGGGGGACCTCACGAGGGTCGTGTAGGGTTTGGGCAACGGGGGTCGAGGAGGAGGAGGGGGTCGACGGCGGGGCAGCTCCGGCGAGGCCATGACGGGACGAGGCGGGGAGGTCCAACGACATCAGGGGCGGCTTCGAGCGATGGAGAGGTCCGACGGCGTCGAGGGCGGCTTCGGGTGACGGCGAGGTCCGGCGACGGTGGCGTGGTGGCATCGGGGACGCGCCTCGATCTGGATCAGGGGCAGGGGTAGAGGCAAGGGGGAGGAAATCGTGCGGAGGGAGTGGGTGAGTGGGGGGTAAGATCTAGGTTTTCCACCGACAGGGGGGATATGGGGGAGTGGGGTGAGCCGGCTGGGCCGGCCTGGCTAGCCCAGTGGCCAGCTAGGCCGGTTGGCCCCGAGGAAGGGTTTGGTTTTTTTGTTTGTTTTAGTTTTACTTTTTGTTATTTTTTCTTTTCTGTTTTATTTTAGTTACACGCTAATTTTAGTTTAGTAAAATATGACTATAACCCCTAAAATAATGTTTTAGAACAATCCACAAGTATAAAAAGTTTTACCCAGATATAAAATAGCTTAGTATTTTATAAAATACCAAAGGCATTTAAATAATTGTTTTTGCTACTGTTTAAATCATTTAAGGTCATTTAAAAACCTTTTAAAATATGGGTTTCAGCATGGTAAATATCTAGGGATCATTTTCCACACTTTGAACATTTTAATTTCCATGTTTGACAAATTTTAATTTTTGACTTTAAATTTGAATTTGAATTTTGAATAGTGATTTGGATCAAGTGAGGATTAGCAACAGTAATGTGATGACATGACACCATTAACAGGGGTTTACTATAGCTTAATTACCCGGGCGTCACATTTCTCCTCCACTACAAGAAATCTCGTCCCGAGATTTAAGAGGTAGTGAAAGGGGGAAAGGTATGGTAAGGAATCTAGCGGGTTTTCTCATTCTGGCTTGCTCTTCTCAAAGAGGCCGATCCAGTACATTGATATCTTCGTTGCTCTGCTTTAGGTCATCATGTGAAGTCGGCATCCTTTCTTCGAGAACTCCATCGTACTTACGAAAGAATAAAGGGTGGTTATTCCGGGAGAACGGACCTCTGCAAGGTTGACTATCTTGTCGATAACATCGGGGAAGGTGGCGGAAAGTAACTCTCGGATTGAAACTTAAGAAAATATCGAGAGCAAATTAAGGAGGTATCATGGGAAGTTTCGAGCGGGCAGGCAATCTTTTGATGCCTGGAACAGGGCATGAAAGGGGTTCAAAGCAACATGAATACATATTGTGTCTGATTCCAGAATAGATCACTAGGAAGGTGACCCATGAATTACATATGAAGCCAAACATGAGGATTGACTTTGGGAACAGGGATGTACAGGAGAATCAGGTTTCGATCATGTGGAACTATGGGTTATGGGCCCACCATGTGGGTTAAAAGTAGGAAGGGCGCTGCCATCTTGCACGATAATGATAGCAAGCGCCGGAAATAGCATGTCAGTTATGTCAGCAACAACGTCGGTACCAAGGGCAAGAGACGAAGAGAACCATTTTCCTGCTTGTTGAACGAGGCAGACCAATAGGTAAAGTTATCGTCCATTGGTGGCTACCAGAATGTCATCACCAATAGTAACAGGGTCTTGCTGACAGAATTGTACACCGAGGTGTTTACAATAGCAGGAGAATATTACTGCTTAGATCATACAGATCACAAGAAAGGTTAAACCAAACAATGGAAAGGAAAATATGATTATCAGATTAAACAGAACAATGGAAAGGAAAATGTGTTTAAACACATATTTCAAGGGTATATCCTTCCCAGGGACAAGCAGAGCATGATCTCCATGACAAGGTATAATGTAGAAAACTCTTCAGGTAAGGGGAGAGAAATTTCATGACATTAACCATACAACGGTGTTAGGATAAATGATAAAGAAAATTTGGAATTGTGCTTCAAATGTTCTTATTGAAAAATTGGAGTACCACCGACATGCTTCGAGATAGCATTGACATGGTCTTCAAACAAAGGTCAGACTTTGGATACTCAATGGATTCATCGGGAACAACTTATAGAATAAGTTTTAGAATTTACTCATGGAAGAATGGATAACCTTGCTAAAAGGGAAAATTATATCAATAGGTCCTCCGGTCAGGTGTGCTAGGCATGACATCACCTTACCGAGTCATATAAAGACCAATGTTATAACTCTTGGAAATATGTTCCAACCATCATATTTGACCGAGGTTCAGATCCGATCGGTGTCAGGATACCTCCGACTTAGGATGCCTGATAAGAAAAGGTGCAACACAAATTGACGAGGTGACAATGTAAGATTATCGGGAAATGAACTATGGGAGCGAGTTCCAAAACAAGAGTTCATCGTTAACCCAAGGAGAGGATGAGGAGGTGGCTGATGGTCTCAGTGACAATTTATCGAGATTTCCAACAAGATGGATTTCCACAATTATGTGAGCAAGGAGATAACATTTGTCAGATCAAATGGTACAATGATGTATGCTCGAGGAAAACATACACCATTAACCATTGGTTGGAAGGTGCATCCATAATATGGGCTTAGGTAGCATGATCAATGTTTAGAATGGTGATTCAATTACCAATACACAAAGAATGAAACTATCATTCATTATCTTACAAGCAATAAGGTTGCTAGTAATTTTGAATTTTTACACATCACAATTCAATCGTTGGTATTCTGGTTGGAAACAACACGGGGACCAAGAGATGAATGTAGATGGCGGGATGTATCACTTGTACCAAGAATTCTTAAGAGGTGGAGTAATCCTCAGGACACTCTTGACATAAAAGATGGTAATACTCCAAGGTAAAGAAGAACAAATGCTGGATAGCAAGGAACTCAAGGTATAACACAGAACACGAACAAGTTTGTGTTGGGGGGAAGGCAATAAAGTGGTCAATGACAACACAAATCATCGAGGGCAAGGATGGTATTTCTCATAATGAATTCAATTGCTATCCTGGAAGAGCTCCGAATGCTGATGATGATCATGACACATTTGTCGAGAGATCTCATGAAGATGTAATCGGTCGGCGATGACATCAAGTCAAAGGAATGATGAAGCAAAAGGTTATTCAAACCAAGGGTACGACACAAACTCGAAATCAAGTTTGCTGTTTACGGCGAAATTATATGATGAGAAAGATCGACGTAAGGTTAGCTTATCATCGAAAATTGTGCTCCAGAAAGAAGGACCAGGTAGCACAGTTAAAATTTAGCACAATAATATATAGCCAATCAGGCTAGGAATGACTTGAAGGATTATAAAACTTGTAAGCAATGAAAATTACTTAGAGTTATTGAATCGGAGTGCGGAATCGATTCACTTATCGGTGTTCTCGAGTGAAATAACTCAGGACCCCGGGGGATCTGAAATCGGTGAGAAGCAATAATAGATGAAGAGTCATATGAAGCAACACAGTTCTTTGATATTCTCGAGATACTAGAGGGTATTATTCGAAGGAAGATCGACATAGCGGTTGTGGATATGTATTGATCCGCAGAAGATAAGTGTTTTCTATTGCTTGAGAAATTGGAACAAGTAGAAAATATGGTCGGAACCACGATTGTAAAAGACCAGATCTCAGATATAAGATGAACTTAGACCAAGGGAATAATTAATTGAAGAGAAGCTTCCATGATAAGATCTACATCGTGTCCATGGGCATGAACACAAAGTTCAAGGTTGACTCCCACTTCTCCAACGCATGACCTTTCATTCACTTCTCGCTTTAAAAAAATTGTAGTGTTGAAATTTTATTTGGCGAAGCAACAAAAGAGTATGACTCGCGAAAACTTTTGGGTTCATACCGTTTGGGGAAGGCGTAGTTTCAACCCATCGGGGCATCTTAGGAGCATATATCACAAATTACCAAAGGCATTATGTATCCGAGGAAAGGCTCACAAGCTTAATGAATATGAAGGACGTTGTCGGATAAAATCTGACAAAGGGTCTGGTGGTCGACAAGGGATCTAATGTGAGCATCGGTACTCAATGAGAGGAAGAAAGAATGAAAGGAGATCAGATTATAGAAACAACTGACTAACTCAAAGCTCAATTGCAAAGGAATTATGAATTCCAAGACAAGGGATCAGAAGCACTGCTCTGATTAGAGATAGATAGGTAGAATAGCCTTACGGGTACAATCGAAGGTGATTTGATTGGTCGAAATCAAGCACATGTTAAAATGACGTCTGAGCCGGAAGGATGCATTCTAGGATCTGATTGAGGATTGCGAGCATTCGCAACATATTGTATCAACGGACTCAAAATGATAATGGCAAAGGATGACAATAAGATTACTAGACTTATGGTATTAACCATAATGCAAGCAAGCAAGAAATTCAAGAACAATAGGCTGTTGAGGATTTTCAGAAGAATGAATGGTATTGCGAAGACTTTTGTGAAATACATGAATCAACTGAGGATGAGCGGATACTCGATAGGTGCACAAAATTATCCGTAGGGGTATTCAGGTGACAAGGATCTGCAAGGCAGTAAGCTCAAAGGATTCTCGAAACAATCGGAGAGCAGTTCGGGGCATCTTGTAATAACAAGATCAATGGGATTGAATGTAAGAATGGTAGGTGTAAGGATATAACAGTGGTAGGGAATTTGCAAGGGCGGTGGGTACGAGTGTCTCGGGAGAACATCATAGAGTAACCTCGGAATCTTCTGGTGCAGCAGACGATCATCGTAATAAGGTGCTCTCCGGGTGAAAGTGATCACGAGATCCTAATGTTAGATTTAGCCAAACTCATTTAACCTGAATACAAGAGAGATCAGAGTCCCAGAGTATAGATGAGGAATAAAATATCCTAATACCACCCAATGGCGACGTGGGCCCATGGGCTGCACAACCAAGTTAGTAAAACAATTTTCATCGACTAGACTCAACTTCGGCCAAGGAGTGTGGAAGGGAGATTCCTACAAGCCGTCGGCTCTGATACCAACTTGTGACACCCCCGATTTGACTGTACACTAATCATACATGCAAACGTGTACGATCAAGATCAGGGACTCACGGGAAGATATCACAACACAACTCTAGACACAAATTAAAATAATACAAGCTTTATATTACAAGCCAGGGGCCTCGAGGGCTCGAATACATCAGCTCAATAACACAAGAGTTAGCGGAAGCAACAATATCTAAGTACAGACATAAGTTAAACAAGTATGCCTTAAGAAGGCTAGCACAAATTAGCAACGATCAAAAAGGCAAGGCCTCCTGCCCAGGACCTCCTAACTACTCCCTGAAGTCGAACTCCACGTAGAATCATCTTCTGGCTCCTGGACTCCATCATATGATCGCAGTAACTGGGAAAAGGGGAAAAAGAAGTAGGAAAGAAACCGTGAGTACTCATCCAAAGTACTCGCAAGCAAGGATCTACACTATATATTCATTCGTATCAATGAAATGGGTAGTATCTGTGGACTGAACTTCAGAATGCCAGAATAAGAGGGGAATAGCTAGTCCTATCAAAGACTACGTTTCTGGCAGCCTCCATCTTGAAGCAGTAGAAGAGAGTAGAGGGTAAGTTCACCAAGTAGCATCGTATATCATAATCCTACCCGGCGATCCTCTCCTCGTCGCCCTGTGAGATAGCGATCACCGGGTTGTATCTGGCACTTGAAACGGTGTGTTTTATTAAGTATCCAGTTCTAGTTGTCATAAGGTCAAGTACAACTCCAGGTCGTCCTTTTTCCGAGGGACACGGCTATTCGAATAGATAATCTTCTCTGCAGGGGTGCACCACATTACCCAACATGCTCGATCCCTCTGGCCGGACACACTTTTCTAGGTCATGTCTGGCCTCGGAAGATCAACACGTGGCAGCCCTACCTAGGCACAACAAAGAGGTCAGCACGCCGGTCTAAATCTTATGCGCGCAAGGGTCTGGGCCCATCGCCCATTGCACACCTGCACGTTGCGAACGCGGCCGATAAGCAGACCTAGCCTCCCTAATACAAGAGCATGCGTTGCAGTCCAATCCAGCGCGCGCCGCTCAGTCGCTGACGTCAAGAAGGCTTCGGCTGATACCACAACGTCGAGTGCCCATAACTGTTCCCGCATAGTTGGTTAGTGCGTATAGGCCAGTGGCCAGACTCAGATCTAATTCGAAGATCTCATTAAGCATTTTATTTTGAAGTAACCGCGGACGCCGACCAGGGCCAGGCCCACCTCTCACCTAGGTGGTCTCAACTAGCCCTTTCGCTCCGCCACAAAGATCTCGTTAAGCATTTTATATTAATTTCTAAAGATTTAAATCATTTTTAGGATTTAATTAATTATTTTAAATCAACATTATCCAGAATAGTGGTTGTTGACATCAGCATGACGTCAGCAGTCAACATGGCGTTGTCTGGGTCAAACTGACGTGTGTGTCCTGCATGTCATACTCTGTTTATTCTAATTAGGGTTAACTAATCTAATTACTGTTTAATTAATTAACACTAGTTAATTAGGTTAATTAAACATAATTAATTAAGTTATTTATTATTATTATTATTATTATTATTATTATTATTTTAATCCTTTTTTAAATCGTTCTGGGGCATGGGCCCCGTTGTCCAGTGGCCCAGGGCCTTAACGGGCACAAGGGAAGCGGGCGTTGGGCGCTGCGGTTACGGGCGCGGGCGCCGAGTCGCCTGGACCCGAGCGTGCGGGCTGGCCGGCGGCCACGGCAGGGAAGCTACAGCCGCCCGGAGCGGGTCTACGGGGTGAGGGGGGCCGCGGCCAAGCGCGATGCAGGGGGTGCGTGTGGGCGCGCACAACAGGCGTCGGGTGCGATGCGGAAGTTGGCAGCAGCGCGCGAAGCAGGAAGCGGCGGCAGTTGCTGCAGGGGCTAGGGGCGGAAGAGAGGGGTGCGGCCTGGCACCGGTGCGGGGTTGCACGAGAGGGTTTCGGCGGCCAGTGGGTGGCCGGGGTGCTGGGAGGCGGGGGCGGCGGCGACCCTAGCCGGCGTGGACAGGCGGCGGTGTGCGGGACACCGAGCAGCGGGGCTCGGCAGCGGGCGCGCAAGGTGCGGGACGGCGAGCAGCGGGGCTCGGCAGCGGGCGCGCGGGGCCTGGCGGTGAGCGCGGCGGGGCTGCAGGACAGGTGAGGCGCGAGCCCATCCCCGCGCGGGCGAGCACGCTGGTATGAGGCTGGGCGAGGCAGGCAGCAGTGGCGCACATGGGCAACGGCAAGGGCGCGGGCGCGCGAGGGGTTTCGGCCACAGTGAGCGCGTAGTGGGAGGCGGTGGGCGGTCGGGCGCGTGCGTGTGCGCGCGCACGGGGGCAGGGGAGAGAAGGAGAGGCCGGGGGATCTCACGAGGGTTGTGTAGGGTTCGAGCAGCGGGGGGTCGAGGAGGAGGACGGGGTCGACGGCGGGGCAGCTCCGGCGAGGCCGTGGAGGGACGAGCCGGGGAGGTCCGACGACATCGGGGGCGGCTTCGGGCGAGAAAGAGGCATGGCGGCTTCGGGCGACAGAGAGGTCCGGCAACGGTGGCATGGTGGCTCCGGGGGAAGGGGCAGAGGCGAGGGGGATGAAATCATGTGGAGGGAGTGGGTGAGTGGGGGAGGGGTCGATCTAGGTTTTCCACCGACAGGGGGAATATGGGGGAGTGGGGTGAGCCGGCTGGGCCGGCCTGGCTAGCCCAGTGGCCAGCTGGGCCGGTTGGCCCCGGGGAAGGGTTTGGTGTTTTTGTTTGTTTTAGTTTTAGTTTTTGTTATGGTTTCTTTTCTGTTTTATTTTAGTTACACGCTAATTTTAGTGTAGTAAAATATGACTATAACCCCTAAAATAATGTTTTAGAACAATGCACAAGAATAATAAGTTTTACCCTGATATAAAATAGTTATTATTTTATAAAATACCAAAGGCGTTTAAATAATTGTTTTTGCTACTATTTAAATCATTTAAGGTCATTTAAAAACCTTTTCAAATATGGTTTCAACATGGTAAATATCTAGGGATCATTTTCCACATTTTGAACATTTTAGTTTCCATGTTTGACAAATTTGAATTTTTTACTTTAAATTTGAATTTGAGTTTTGAACAGTGATTTGGATCAAGTGATGATTAGCAACAGTAATGTGATGACATGACACCATTAGCAGGGTTTACTATAGCTTAATTACTCGGGCATCACAGTAGGGCACGCCCCCACCCTCGTGGGTGCCTCGGGACTCTTCTGGTCCATCTCCGATACTCCATGGGCTTCTTCTAGTCCAAAAGTAATCTCCATAAATTTTCAGGTCAATTGGGCTCCGTTTGATATTCCTTTTATGCGATACTCAAAAACAAAGAAAAAACATAAACTGGCACTAGGCTCTAGGTTAATAGGTCAGTCTCAAAAATCATCTAAAACAACATATAAATGCATATAAAACTTCATAGATGGACAATATAATAGCATGGAACAGTAAAAAATTATGGATACGCTAGAGACGTATCAAGCATCCCAAGCTTAATTCATGCTCGTCCTCGAGTAGGTAAATGATAAAAACAATTTTTTTGATGTGGAATGCTACCTAACATATTCATCAATGTAATCTTATATATTGTGGCAAGAATATTCAGATCCATAAGATTCAAGACAAAAGTTTACTATTGACATAAAAACAATAATACTTCAAGCATACTAACCAAGCAATTATGTCTTCTCAAAATAACATAGCCAAAGAAAGCTCATCCCTACAAAATCATATAGTTCGGTCATGCTTCATTTTCGTCATACAAAATCCTCCCATCATGCACAACCCCGATGACAAGCCAAGCAATTGTTTCATACCTTAGTATTCTTAAACTTTTTCAACTTTCACGCAATACATGAGCGCGAGCCATGGACATAGCACTATGGGTGGAATAGAATATGATGATGGAGGTTGTGTGGAGAAGATAAAAAAGGAGAAAGTTTCACATTGACGCAGCTAATCAACGGGCTATGGACATAACCATCAATTGATGTCAATGCGAGGAGTAGGGATTGCCGTGCAACCGATGCACTAGAGCTATAAATGTATGAAAGCTCAACCAAAGAAACTAAGTGGGTGTGCATCCAACTTGCTTTCTCACGAAGACCTAGGGCAATTTGAGGAAGCACATCATTGGAATATACAAGCCAAGTTCTATAATGTAAAATTCCCACTAGTATATCACTACAAGAAATATGTTAACTTGTGACCTTCTGTTAGTGACCCTGGAAAAATTGGTCATAGATCTATGACCATTTCAGACCAATTGGTCAAAAGTTGTTCGGGGGCTCCAAAACCTAAACTATAATGACCATTTTGGTCAGAAAGGTCGTAATTTCCTTACACGAAATGGTCATAAAGCGGATAGCACTGGTCTGCTGCCTTATTTCTAGCTGATCATGACCAATATAGATGGTCATAACCTTGTAAATTGTGGTGGGTTGCTATGACTAGGCGCCACCTCATCAGTTTTGCCTATGTGTCATGTCCATGTGGCAGTTTTTGCCCTAGGTTGTGAAGCAACCTATATTTATGTCATTCCCAAAATTCCCAAAAAATCTCATAAATTCTTTGGGTCATATCTTCATCAAATATGTAAAAATCCTTCCTTGCCTAGTTCAAAACTAATTCGACAATATTCATTTTCCTATTCTGTTCATGACAGCACTTTATGAAGGAAGTGCTATTTATATATTCTTGATTGCCCTCGGAATTTCTGGGCACTCTTTCCTATCCAAATCATTACCGCATGACAAAATTCAGCTCCACTTGCCTAGCAAATCTTCCTCGGCAAATTTCCAAAGTTTTTGTCCACCTAGAAGCATTGTGAAGGAAGTACCTTTTTATATATCGAAATGACATGAAATTTATACAGTTCCTTCATATGCCCAAATTATCACCCTCCTCCAAATTGCAGCTCAGTCAAATCATCTATGTGAGCCTAGGTTCAATTTATATTTTATGGCCAAATTGGCATGTTGCAAAGCAAGTGTTATCTAGACCCCTCCTATTACCCTCAAACTTTTCGGGCACTCTTCCATACCCAAATCATTGCCACATGATAATATTCAGCTCAATTTTCCTAGTAAATATTTCTCAGGAAATTTTCAAAGTTTCTACCTCGAGAGAAGCTTTGTGAAGTAAGTACTAGCTAGGCTTACCCAAATGATCTGAAAATTTACCAGCGCATGACCATACCTATGTAACTTACCTACACCAATTTTTAGCTCATTTCATTCAGCCAATCTCTCTCACTAGTTTTCCCAAGTTTCCATCCATAGAAGAGAATTGTGAAGGAAGTACCACTTTGGCATTTCCAAATAGTATCCATTTTCTATAGTGGTTTCCTATGCCCAAATAACCATCCTCCACCTAATGCCAGCTCAATCCGTTCATTATTTTGAGCCGAGCTTCAACATTCGTAGTTATGTCCAGTGTGGTAGTTCGCAAAGCAAGTACCACCTAGGCTCCTCGTTTTGAGCTGAAAATTTGTGAAGACGGTCTTCTTAGTAACTGATCATCTTCAGCCAAAACTCACGCCCATTAGCCATGTACATTTCCCGTACCGCTAATCAAACACTTGGCTGTTAATTCATGTTTGAGCATTGATCGGTCTCCTTGTGAGAATCTTATGTTGTAATTTTCTTCCTAGAACCAACCTAGGGAGTGCCCAACCCACTAGACATGCCTAGGCCGCCCAGAACGCATGGCAACGCCACGGTCACACGGTGACCACGCGGCGGGCATGCGAGTTTACGCGCTCTAGAGTTGTGGCCCTCGGCCACTGCCCAAACCTCTACGTATCACCACCAAACCATGTATTT
This sequence comes from Triticum aestivum, assembly GCF_018294505.1. NCBI lineage: Eukaryota > Viridiplantae > Streptophyta > Magnoliopsida > Poales > Poaceae > Triticum > Triticum aestivum. The sequence goes on along the minus strand of NC_057800.1, from coordinate 479,865,819 downwards.
ATGATTAAATAGGTCCTTATGTAACTAGAAATGATTTTTGGAAAAAATAAATAGCAAACTATGAGGCAGCTGCAGTTCAAATTTGACCCGCTTCCTACTGAATCGGTGGAAATTTGTCTTTTTCACGAGAGGTGGATCAAAAAAATTTACACCCAACAATTTTGTCAATTGTGCATTAAATATGGCCTATTATTTTATAAAAATGATTTGGTCCAATTTTGCAACAATTATTTGGTAGTTCCTTCACAAAAAAACCTCCTTTTGGGCACTCGAAAAATGGAAAATGGTTTTTTCGTCCAACGAAAATGAAAACTTCCTTAGGCAACATTGGTTGCCATTCCAATATGCACCCTTGTGCACAATATGAGATCATTTGAACAAACTATGCCATGAAAGTGGCCATAAGATTGATCATTTGGCTTGAAAGCCATTGACCTTCACACATGATAGCTCATTTCTGAGAACACTTTTTTAGAATAATTATCGTATTACAAGTTTATTATTTTTCCCGGAAACTTAATCACATATAATGAGACAATGAGAAGGTTTTCCAATTTTTTGATTTTTTTTGAATTTTTTATGCCCGTTTCAAAATGTGGTCAAAACGGCGGGCTTGACCGTTCCTAGGTAGCGGTTGAATCTTGGATTTTTTTTGGTGTTTCTCTGATTAAATAGATACTTATGTACCTATAAATGATTTTTGGAAAAAATAAAGAGCAAACTACGAGGTAGCTACAGTTCAAATTTGACCCGCTTCCAGCTGAATCGGCGGAAATTTGTCTTTTTCACGAGAGGTGGATCAAAACTTTTTACACCCAACCATTTTGTCAATTGTGTATTAAATATGTCCTAGTATTTTAGAAAAATGATTTGGTCCAATTTTGCAACAATTATTTCGGAGGTCCTTCACAAAAAAACCTCCTTTTGGGCACTCGAAAAATGGAAAATGGTTTTTTCGTCCAAAGAAAATGAAAACTTCCTTAGGCAACATTGTTTGCCATTCCAATATGCACCCTTGTACACAATATTAGATCAATATTAGGCAAAATGAAAACTTCCTTAGGCAAGAATAGTGGGAGCAAACTCAACAAAATAACTATCATATGAGGCATAATCCAATTGAAAATTAAAATCATGATGACAAGTTTCATGTTTATCATTATTCTTTATAGCATACATGTCATCACAATAATCATCATAGATAGCAACTTTGTTCTCATAATCAATTGGAACCTTTTCCGAAATAGGGGATTCATCACTAAATAAAGTCATGACCTCTCCAAATCCACTTTCATCAATATAATCATCATAAATAGGAGGCATGCTTTCATCATAATAAATTTTCTCATCAAAACTTGGGGGACAAAAAATATCATCTTCATCAAACATAGCTTCCCCAAGCTTGTGGCTTTGCATATCATTAGCATCATGGATATTCAAGGAATTCGTACTAACAACATTGCAATCATGCTCATCATTCAAAGATTTAGTGCCAAACATTCTAATGCATTCTTCTTCTAACACTTTGGCATTTTCATGAAAGACATTAAAAAGATGAAGCATATGAGGTACCCTCAATTCCATTTTTTGTAGTTTTCTTTTATGGACTAAACTAGTGATAAAACAAGAAACAAAAACTTCTAAAGATATACCTTCAAGCGCTAACCTCCCCAGCAACGGCGCCAGAAAAGAGCTTGATGTCTACTACACAAACTTCTTCTTGTAGACATTGTTGGGCCTCCAAGTGCAGAGGTTTGTAGGACAGTAGCAATTTTCCCTCAAGTGGATGACCTAAGGTTTATCAATCCGTGGGAGGCGTAGGATGAAGATGGTCTCTCTCAAACAACCCTGCAACCAAATAACAAGGAGTCTCTTGTGTCCCCAACACACCCAATACAATGGTAAATTGTATAGGTGCACTAGTTCGGCGAAGAGATGGTGATACAAGTTCAATATGGATGGTAGATATAGGTTTTTCTAATCTGAAATTATAAAAACAGCAAGGTAACTAATGCTAAAAGTGAGCGAAAACGGTATTGCAATGCGTTGAAACAAGGCCTAGGGTTCATACTTTCACTAGTGCAAGTTCTCTCAACAATAATAACATAATTAGATCACATAACTATCTCTCAACATGCAACAAAGAGTCACTCCAAAGTCACTAATAGCGGAGAACAAATGAAGAGATTATTGTAGGGTACAAAACCACCTCAAAGTTATTCGTTCAGATCGATCTATTCAAGAGTTTGTGCAAGAATAACACCTTAAGACACAAATCAACCAAAACCCTAATGTCACCTAGATACTCGAGTGTCACCTCAAGTATTCGTGGGTATGATTATACGATATGCATCACACAATCTCAGATTCATCTATTCAACCAACACAAAGAACTTCGAAGAGTGCCCCAAAGTTTCTACCGGAGAGTTGAGACGAAAACGTGTGCCGACCCCTATGCATAAGTTCACGAGGTCTCGGAACTCGCAAGTTGATCACCAAAAAATACATCAAGTGGATCACGTTATATCCCATTGTCACCACAGATAAGCACATGCAAGACATACATCAAGTGTTCTCAAATCCATAAAGACTCAATCCGATAAGATAACTTCAAAGGGAAAACTCAATTCATGATAAGAGAGTAGAGGGGGAGAAACATCATAAGATCCAACTATAATAGCAAAGCTCGCGATACATCAAGATCGTGCCGAATCAAGAACATGAGGGAGAGAGAGAGATCAAACACATAGCTACTGGTATATACCCTCCGCCCCGAGGGAGAACTACTCCCTCCTCGTCATGGAGAGTGCCGGGATGATGAAGATGGCCACCGGAGAGGGATTCCCCCCTCCGACAGGGTGCCGAAATGGGTCTAGATTGGTTTTTGGTGGCTACGGAGGCTTCTGGCGGTGGAACTCCCGATATAGGTTTCTTTCTGGAAGTTTTGAGTTATATAAGAGGTGTTGGAGTCGGGTACAAGTCACGGGGGTCCCCGAGGCGGCCACGAGGTAGGAGGAGCGCCCAGGGGGTAGGGCGCGCCCCCACCCTCGTGGTGGCCTCGGGACTCTTCTGGCCCATCTCCGGTACTCCGTGGGCTTCTTCTGGTCCAAAAATGATCTCCGTGAAGTTTCAGGTCAATTGGACTCCGTTTGGTTTTCCTTTTCTGCGATATTCAAAAACAAGGAAAAACAGAAACTGGCACTGGGCTCTAGGTTAATAGGTTAGTCCCAAAAATAATGTGAAATAGCATATAAATGCATACAAAACATCCAAGGTTGATAATATAGTAGCATGGAACAACCAAAAATTATAGATATGTTGGAGACGTATCAAGCCTCATCCAAAATGGTGGATTCATCACTAAATAAAGTCATGACCTCTCTAAATCCACTTTCATCATTATAATCATCATAAACAGGAGGCATACAATCATTATAACAAATTTGCACATCAAATCTTGGGGGACTAAAAATATCATCTTCATCAAACATAGCATCCCCAAGCTTAAGGCTTTGCATATCATTAGCATCATGGATATTCAAAGAATTCATACTAACAACATTGCAATCATGATCATCATTTATAACAAATTTTTTATTGAATTCTTCTTCTATCAATTGAGCACAATTTACCTTTCGATCATTTTCAAGAAAGACATGATAAATATGAATAATATGACGCCACCTCAATTCCATTTTTGGTAGTTTTCTTTTATAAACCAAACTAGTGATAAAAAAGAAACTAAAAAAATCGATTGCAAGATCTAAAGATATACCTTCATGCACTCACCTCCCCGGCAACAACGCCAGAAAAGAGCTTGATGTCTACTATACAACTTTATTCTTGTAGACTCGTGTAGGGCCTCCAAGCGCAGAGTTTCGTAGGACAATAGAAATTTTCCCTCAAGTGGATGACCTAAGGTTTATCAATCTATGGAGGTGTAGGATGAGGATGGTCTCTCTCAAACAACCCTGCTACCAAATACAAGAAATTTCTTTTGTCCCCAACACACCCAATACAATGGCAGATTGTATATGTGCACTAGTTCGGAGAAGAGATGGTGATAAAAGTGTAATATTGATGGTAGAAATATATTTTTATAATCTGAATAAATAAAAACAACAAGGTAACAATTGATAAAATGGAGAAAAATGGTATTGCAATGCTTGAAAATGAGGCCTAGGGTCCGTAATTTCACTAGTGCAATCTCCCAACAATGCTAACATAATTGGATCATATAACCATCCCTCAACGTGCAACGAAGAATCAACCAAAGTTCCTATCTAGCGAAGAACATAATAAGAAATCATCTGAACGATACGAAACCACCTCGAAGCTGTTCTTTCCAATCGATCTATCAAGAGTTCATACTAAAATAACACCAAATAATTTCAGATTCATAATACTCAACCCAACACAAAGAACCTCAAAGTGCCCCAAGATTTCTATCGGAAAAAAGACAAGAACATGCATCAACCCCTATGCGTTACCCCGAGGGTTTTTGGAATATCTGGGAATTTATAGGGCGAAGAGGGGGTGCCGGAGGCCACCGAGGTGGGCATAACCCAACTGGGCGCGCCTGGGCCCCCAGGCGTGCCCTGGTGGGTTGTGCCCCCTCGGAGCACCCCCAGGTGCGTCTCTGGCCCACTGGATGTCTTCTAGTCCATAACAAACCACAAAAAGTTCCGCGATGTTTGGACTCCGTTTGATATTGATTTCCCGCGATGTAAAAAACAAGCAAAAAACAACAACTGACACTAGCTCAATAGGGTAGTCCCAAAAAATGGTATAAAGTTGCTATAAAATAATTGTAAAACATCCAAGAATGATAACATAACAACATAAATACTTCATAAATTATAGATACGTTGGAGACGTATCAGGCATCCCCTCTTTTGTCTCCAACATTATTAGTAACCTTACTTGGGGCTATATTTTTATTTATCACATGATATGTGTTTTGCTTGGAGCATCATTTTATTTTTTAAGGATTTGCTTGATGTTATTTAGAATAATTTTTTTATCTTTTAATTCAATAAAATGCCAAGTATAGCCTTTGCCATGCTTATTTTGCAAGTCTATATGTGGTTGTTTGAAGATAGGAAGTTGCACGCTAGTGCGTGAATTCTTGAGAAAAGTTAGAATGTGATAAAATATTGAAATTTTTGCAGAATAAGCTATGAGAAAGTTTCTACAGCATGGTAAATTTTCAGAATTTTGGAGTTAAAGAAGTATGAATCTTCTTGCATGCTTTACAGACTATCCTGTTTAGCCAGATGCTGTTATCTTTGCATTGTTTGCATATGTTTGCTTGTTTAATGATTCTATTTGAGGATAGGACTATTAAATATGAAGAGGCATTTAGTATGCAATGCTAAATTATTATTTTAGTGATTTTCTATAGTAGAGAATGATAAGGTTATTGCATTGATTTATACTAACTTATCTCACGAGTTCTTGTTGAGTTTTGTGTGGATGAAGTTTTTAAGATTTAGGAAAACCGTGATATAAAAGGAATTAAGGAGACACACAAGCTCAAGCTTGGAGATGCCCAAGGCATCCCAAGATAATATTTCAAGAAGTCTCAAGCATCTAAGCTTGGGGATGCCCCGGTGGGCATCCCACCTTTCTTCATCAACAATTATCGGTTAGCCTCGGTTAAGCCTAAGTTTTTGCTTCTTCAAAAGATATGTGCTATTTTTGGAATGTCATTTTATTTTGTTTCGCTTGTTGTTTTAATAAAATACTTAGATCTGAAAGTTTTTTTATGAGAGAGAATCCTCAAATAGCTACCCATTTACTTAACTATTCACTTGATCTTCACTTATATCTTTTTGGAGTAGTTTGTCATTTACTCTCGTGCTTCACTTATATCCTATGTGTAAATTGTTGAATGATTTTAATATCATGAAGTTGAAATTGTATGTTCATATCATGCCTAGTAGCAGCAGCTTCACATTGGGTTTAGACAGTGAAACCTATTGAAGCTAGGCAATCACAATATTGGTCATACAAGCAATTCATGAATGATTAGTATAAGGAAGAGAACTTTCACATACAAATATATTATCTTGGACATCTTCTATGATTGTGAATACCCATTAATAATTTTCAAAACTTGAGCAAATTAGTTGAAGTTGGACAAGGAAGTGATACGTCTCCAACGTATCTATAATTTTTTATTGTTCCATGCTATTATATTATCTGTTTTGGATGTTTTATATGCATTAATATGCTATTTTATATGATTTTTGGGACTAACCTATTAACCTAGAGCCCAGTGCTAGTTTCTGTTTTCCCTTGTTTTAGAGTTTCGCGGAAAAGGAATACCAAACGGAGTCCAAACGGAATAAAACTTTCGCGTTGATTTTTCTTGGACCAGAAGACACCCAGGAGACTTGGATTGCAAGTTAGAAGAGCCACGAGGCGGCCACAAGGGTGGAGGGCGTGCCCAGGGGTGTAGGGCGCGCCCCCCATCCTTCTGGGGCCCTCGGTGACCCCCTGATCTTGATCTTCCTCCTATATATTCTCATATACCCAAAAAACTTCCATAGGAGCCATGAAACCACTTTTCCACCGCTGGAACCTTCTGTACTTGTGAGATCCCATCTTGGGGCCTTTTTGGTATCCTACTGGAGGGGGTTTAGATCACGGAGGGCTTCTACATCAACACCATTGCCTCTCCGATGAAGCGTGAATAGTTTACCACAGACCTATGGGTCCATATCAAGTAGCTAGATGGCTTCTTCTCTCTCTTTGATTCTCAATACAAACTTCTCCTCGATGTTCTTGGAGATCTATTCGATGTAATACTCTTTTGCAGTGTGTTTGCCGACATCCGATGAATTGTGGATTTATGATCAGCTTATCAATGAATATTATTTGAATCTCCTATGAATTCTTATATGCAACATTTGATATCTTTGCAAGTCTCTTCGAACTATCGATTTGGTTTGGCCAACTAGATTGGATTTTCTTGCAATGGGAGAAGTGCTTAGCTTTGGGTTCAATCTTGCGGTGCTCGATCCTAGTGACAGAAGGGGAACCGACACATATTGTATTGTTGCCATCGAGGATAAAAAGATGGGTTTTCATCATATTGCTCAAGTTAATTCCTCTACATCATGTCATCTTGCTTAAGGCGTTACTCTGCTCTTTATGAACTTAATACTCTAGATGGATGTTGGATAGCGGTCGATGTGTGGAGTAATAGTAGTAGATGCAGAATCGTTTCGGTCTACTTGACATGGACATGATGCCTATGTTCATGATCATTGCCTTAGATATCGTCATAACTTTACGCTTTTCTATCAATTGCTCGGCAGTAATTTCTTCACCCACTGTAATAATTCCTTTCTTGAGAGAAGCCTCTAGTGAAACCTATGGCCCCCAGGTCTATTTTCCATCATATAAGTTTCCGATCTACACTTTTAGTTTCCAATTTACTTTCTTTGCAATCCTTTACTTTCCGTCCCATAAACCAAAAATACCAAAAACATTACTTTGTCGTTTATCTATCTCTATCAGATCTCACGTTGCAAATAACCATGAAGGGATTAACAACCCCTTTATCGCGTTGGGTGCAAGTTGGTGTTTGTTTGTGCAGGTATTCGGTGGCTTGCGTGTTGTCTCTTACTGGATTGATACCTTGGTTCTCAAAACTGAGGGAAATACTTACTCTAGTTTGCTACATCACCCTTTCCTCTTCAAGGTAAAAACCAACACAAGCACAAGAGGTAGCAGGAAGACAACATAATGAGTTATGGTTGTGTATATTTGCATAGAAGTTATATTGTCATGGATCCCCCAACATGTGGTGTTTTCTTAGGATCTTTTGCTAGACAAAAATTCCTACTAAGTAGAGATACTACTTGTGCATCTAAAAACCCTTAAACCCAGTTTCTTGCCATGGTGTCCACCATACCTACCTGTGGATTGAATAAGATCCTTCAAGTAAGTTGTCATCGATGCATAAAGCAATAAAAATTGCTCCTAAATATGTTTGATCTTTTATTGTAAGGGAAAATAAGTGTTGTACAAACTTTTGATGGCAAAGTAATAAAAGTGACGGACTGCATAATAAAGGTGCTATCATAAGGGGAAATATAACATGACGTTCCTTTGCAATAAGAGATTGTGCATCCAAAAATAAAAAGTGCATGACAACCTCTGCTTCCCTTTGTGAAGGGCCTATCTTTTACTTTTCAGTATCTACTTTTGTGCAAAATTCAATAGTATGCATTGTCATTTCAACCTCAATTATTCTCTAGTTGGCAAGCATCATGTGGTGGGGAAAGATCTAGGCAATATGTCCAGTCAAATATATTTGATCATGATTTATTATTGTTGATAATTATCTCTATGATAAATGAGTTGGGAGGCGAAACATTAAGCCCCTATCTTTCTCTGTGTTCAATGGATGCCATTTGTTCTAAAAATATGCTTTGAGTACTAGAAATCATAGAATACTATATGATGATTGAGCATGTGGAGCTCTTACTTAGACTTTGTTGAGAATAAGTTTAATTGCAATTGTTTGGTGACTAAGAACATAGGTTGTTAAGTTTCAAGAGAATTCATTGTTTGAACCATAACATGTGAATTGGTTTCTACTTTAACATGAGAATTTTTATGAGAAAGAGTTGCTGTTATGATGCTAGGAAAAGTGATTGAAATTATCATTGATCAAACTTACACACCATGCTAGCATTCACACTTCATAAATTATTTCTTTTATCATTTACCAACTCGAGGACGAGCGGGAATTGAGCTTGGGGATGCCAATACGTCTCCAACGTATCTATAATTTATGAAGTATTCATGCCATATTTACAACAATTTTATATGGTTTTGGTATGATTTGAATGGAACTAACCTGGACTGATGTTGTTTTCAGCAGAACTATCGTGGTGCTGTTTTTTGTGCAAAAATGAAAGTTCGCCGAATGAGCTAAAACTTTTTGATGATTTTTTGGAACAAAAGTGGCACTATAAGCTTCGTGGCGGACCAGAAGGTGAAGGAGGTGACCACCACTCACTAGGGCGCGCCAGGGGGCTTGCCCGTGTGCTTGTGGGTGGTGGGCCCCTCGAAGCCCATCTTCGCGTGAAACTGACGCCAAAAAATCCTATAAATACAGAACCCCCCAGAGATAACCCTAGATCAGAAGTTCCACCGTCGTAAGCCTCTGTAGCCATGAAAAACCAATCTGGACACCGTTCCGGCACCCTGACAGAGGGGGAAATCATCACCGGAGTCCATCTTTATCATCCCGGCGGACACCATGACGAGGAGGGAGTAGTCCACCCTCGGGGCTGAGGGTTTGTACTAGTAGCTATGTGTTTAATCTCTCTCTCTCTATCGTGTTCTTGATTTGGCACGATCTTGATCTATCGCGATCTTTGTTAATATAGTTGGATCATATGGTGTTTCCCCTCTCTATCTTGTTGTGATGAATTGAGTTTTCTCTTTGAGATTTTGTTATTATCAGATTGAATGCTTTTATGGATTTGAAAACACTTGATGTATGTCTTGCTATGAACACCCATGGTGACAATGGGGTATCATATTCATTCACTTGGTGTGTGTTTTGGCATTCAACTCGCAGATCCCGAGGTGACATTGGGGTAATCTATGCATAGGGGTTGATGCACGTTCTCGTCTTTGTTTCTCCAGTAAAATCTTAGGGCACTCTTTGAGGTTCTTTGTGTTGGATTAAGTATTATGAATCTGAAATTGTTTGATGCATATCGTATAATCAACACACGGATAATCGTGGTGACATTGGAGTATCCAGGTGGCATTAGAGTTGGTTAATGTGTATCATATGGTTTTATTTTAGTAAACTCTTAGATAGATCGATCAGAAAGGATAACTTGGTGTTATTTAAGTATGAACTCTTGGATAGATCGATCGGAAAGGATAACTTTGAGGTGGTTTTGTACCCTACAATTTTTTTGTCTTATGTTCTCTGCTAGATAAGAACATTGGAGTGATTCTTCATCGCATGTTGAGGAATGGTTATATGATCCAATTATGTTAGCATTGTTGAGAGATTGCACTAGCGAAAGTACAGACCCTAGGCGTCATTTTTAAGCATCGTAATACCGTTTGTGCTCACTTTTTTTACTTGCTACCTTGCTGTTTTTATTGTTACTATTACAAAAATCAAAATCTACTATCATTACTACACTTGTATCACCATCTCTTCGCTGAACTAGTGCACCTATACAATTTACCATTGTATTTGGTGTGTTGGGGACACAAGAGACTTTTTGTTATTTGATGGAGGGTTGTTTGAGAGAGGCCATCTTCATCCTACACCTCCCACAGATTGATAAACATTAGGTCATCCACTTGAGGGAAATTTGCTACTGTCCTACAAAACTCTGCGCTTGGAGGCCTGACACGAGTCTACAAGAACAAGTTGTGTAGTAGACATCACCTTGCACTACCCAACTTCTCTCACAGTTTGTGATCGAAGCTGATGCCTGTGACAAGGGATCTGGAGCAGTACTGCAATAGGGTGGGCATCCCGTTACCTTCATGAGCAAGGCTTTGTGCCCACATTATCAAGGAGTATCGACGTATAAAAAAGAACATCTGGCGATAATCGTGGTTGTGGATCAATAGAGTCCGTGCCCGCAACACGCTGGAGTTCATCATCGACACAGACCAACACAAGTTGGTACACCTTGAAGAACAACAACTGACGACGTGCTGGAAACAGAAGGCTTTCATGATGCTTTTGGGTTTGCGATATTGCATCAAGTACAAGAAAGGGTTTGATAGCTTTGTAGCATACGCCCTCTCGCATGCGGGGCCAACAAAAATGCTGACAACCATCACCTCTTGCTAACCAATGTGGCTCGAGGACATCATCGCCAGTTACAACTCCAATCCCCAGGCTCAGCGATTTCTAGAGCAATTTGAAGTTTGGGAGGATCCCAAGAAAAGGCTATCTCTGCCACAAGGAGTCCCGTGCTTCTGAGATCAAATCTGGCTTGGAGGATCAACTGCTTTACAATAGCAGATCATGTCAGCCTTCCACGATAGCGCCTTGGGGGCACACTTAGGATTTCCGGTGACATACAAGCGCATCTGTCACTGTTCGCTTTGCCAAACATGAAAATTCAAATCAAGCACTATGTCGCCTACTGTCAAGTGTGTCAACAAGCTAATCTATACCATGCCACGTCCCCGATCCTGCTGGTTCCTTTTCCAATTCCCAAGCAGCCATGGGATCTCATCACTATGGACTTTGTTGACGGACTGCCACAATCTGGAGAATTTAACTACATGCTGGTTTTTGTTGACAAGAGGACTTGTTTTGCTCACTTCCTTCCCTTGGCTCATCCATACACGACAGCTAAGGTGGCCCAACTCTACATGTCACAGATTTACAAACTGCATGGGTTTCCTGGGGCCATCATCTCTGATCGCAATCCGGTGTTCACCAGCCACTTTTGGCGTGAGTTGTCCCAGTACGCAGGCACGGAGCTAAGGTTGAGCATCTCAACCATCCTCAAAATGATAGGCACACGGAACGGGCAAATCAGTGCTTGGAAACCTTCCCCTGTTGCTTTACACATGCTTGCCCTCGCCGTTGGAGTTTATGGACCCCTTTAGCTCAATTCTGGTACAACTCACCCTCCCATTCGGCTATTGGGATGTCACCATTCAAGGCTTTGTACGGGCACAAGCCTCGTCATTAGGGAATTACTGTTGTCATGGGCATCTCAGCGTCGTCCTTACAAGCTTGGATGGAAGAACTCCGTTTGGTGCAAGACCTGGTGCATCATCATCTCAACAGAGGCCGAGATTGTATGAAAACCCAAGTAGACAAGAACAGATTTTTTCGGGAATTTGAAGTGGGTGATCAAGTATTTCTAAAGCTTCAGTCATATATCCAAACATCAGATTCCCCTCGGACCAATCACAAGCTCTCGTTCAAGTTTTTCGAGCCATTTCCCACCATCTAGAAGATCAATGAAGTTGCCAGCCTCCACCACAGTGCATCCGATTTTTGATGTTGAAAGTGCAACTAATCCTGGGGTGGTTTTGGTAATTAATAACAACATATATGTCATTGAACTAATGCCTATTCAAAGATAAATTTCAGGAAATTTTAATGTTGGCATGGTAAGGACATGTGAATGTGAACCCCTCAAAGTGCTAAGGAAACACACTGGCAAAAGCTTCAAGAATCTTCATTTTCGGTTAAGTGATCCAAGATCACATTGAGTCCATAGGAAAGCCAATACTATTAAAAGGGGGTGATCTTTTGATCAAAGTGCTTGAAGATATTGCTCCAAAAACCCTCAACCACATTATCATTCTCCATCTGTTAAAATCCTAAAGTCAAACTCGGTCCCACCGAAACACTCACATCTGGACCCACTAAGTTACTGAAGAAAATTCCACAAGCCAAACCCTAGAAACTCGGTACAACCGAGATGACATTCGGTCTCACCGAAGTGCAGTGACCAAGTTTCTCTAACCCATCGACTACACTTCAGAACTACCGAGTTGAAACGATTGGAACTACTGAAACAAGGTATCTAGTTAGGTCATCGCAAATTGGTCTCATCAAGTGGATTCATTCGGTCTCACTGAAAAGCCTAATGTTCGAATCTTTTACACTGTTTGGTATCACCGAGAATTATTTTTGGTGTCATCGAGTTGTGCATAATGTTTGTAATGGTTGCATATTTGGTGACGGCTATTTATACCCCTCCACCACCACCTATTCTCAGAGAGAGCCACTAGAACGAAACTACACCTTCCATATCCATTTTTCGAGAGAGAACCACCTACACTTGTCTTGCAATCAAGGCATTCCAATCCAACCATTTGAACATTGATTTCTAGCCTCCCCAAGTTGCTTCCCACTCCAATCCTTCTCCTACCCAAGACAAATCTGTGAGAAAGTCACTGAGTGTTGAAGACACTATCTTTTGAAGCACAAGAGCAAGGAGTTCATCATCAACAACAACATCTATTACATTTTGGAGAGTGGTGTCTCCTAGATTGGTTAGGTGTCACTTAGGAGCCTCCAAAATGATGTCGAGTTGAACCAAGGAGTTTTTAAGGGCAATGAGATCGCCTACTTCATGAAGATCTACTCGAGTGAGGCTAGTACTTTGTGGGCGTAAGCCATGATGGAATAGACAAGGTTGCTTCTTCATGGACCCTTCGTGGGTGGAGCCCTCTGTGGACTCGTGCAACCGTTATCTTCTGTGGGTTGAAGCATCCATCAATATGGATGTAGGATAGCACCCCTATCAGAACCACGCCAAAACACCATGTCTTCATTGCGTTTTATTTTTCCGGTCCCATCCTTTACGTTCATATGCATAGTCTTTACTTTCCGCTGCTCAACTCTTAGACTTGCATGTGTAGGTTGTTGCTTGACTTGGTAGAATTGCTAAAATTGTCTATAACTAAAATCGGGAAAAGTTTAAGTTTTTATTTGATCAAGTAGTCTAATCACCCCCTCTAGACATACTTTTGATCCTATACATGTTTCGCAACTCCGGCGAGCTCTTCTGCCAGGTACCTCTGTCGAACCTACTCTACCAGTTTGTACTGATGATCTTGCGGTACCTGTGGAAGTGATTTAGTCATGTTGGAAGTATGCCCTATAGGCAATAATATTGTATTATTATATGTCCATGTTCATAATTAAGAGTTTATATTATATGCTATAACTGTTATGATCCTGAAATATTTGATTCAGTGGAAAACTCATATGCACGTGTAGAATGATAAGCAGTGAAATGAGATTTCTCGTCTCGCCTCTAAGATTGGCTCAAGTGTTGTTGGTGATCACGCTTTCTGGATCTTAGGATATCGTTAAGTGTAACGATAGTCCTAAAACAACATTGAGAGTATGACATTAGAAGAACGATCATATTGAATCGACCCAAACTTGTTTGTTATACTTTGAGATGATACCGTCACAAGTCAACTGTTATAACACGGAGTGTTAACATGTGTTTTAGTTCCTTAGACTATGAGAGTATCATAGCCACTTCTTACTGTATGATGAGCATTGGGGTTGCTCAAACGCCATATGTAACACGGTGATCATAACTACAACTTCCAGGTTCACCGTGAAGTTTGACAAGGGTCTCGATAGCTCGAGAGTGGAATTTGCTCCTTCGAAAATGGAGAGATATCCTTAGGGCCCTCTCGGTGTGATGACATCCATCGTCATCTAGACAGACATAGGTGACTACATCACAGGTGAAAGGACCACGATGTCGCCTAGAGGGGGGTGAATAGGCGTTTTAAAATCTTTTATGGATTTGGCTATATCCTAATGCGGAAATAAACTAAGCGGATACTTTCCAAGCACAAATCCTAAATATACAAGGCTCACTAAGTGCACCAACAACTTAGCATAAACAAGATGAGAGTAACGAGGATATGAGTAAGCACAAGTAAGTCACACAAACTTACTCAATGTATATCACGAGATATGGAAATGAATAATACACACAAACACCAGTAAGCAATACAAGCTTACACAAATTATATCACAATATATGTAATTGAATGATACAAGCGAACTCAAGTAAGTTACACAAATTTACTTGAGCAATATCACAATATATGGAAGTGTATGACACAAGTTAGTAATTCACACTAATCACAAAGTATATCAATAGTAGCAAGTATGAATTGCGGAATATGAAGTGTAGGCCTAAATAATCTCAACAAGGAAATGTCCAACACAATATAATGAACCACCACAATATAATGATGACAACAAGATATAGTGAATGCATGGTCAAATGACCAAAGTAAACCACAAGTAAGGAGTTAGGGTTAGGGATAATCAAAGTCACGGTAACGAGGATCTATCCCGATGTTCACTTCCTTGGAGGGAACCTAGTCACCATTAGAGAGGTGGATGTTACCAAGAAGGCACACCAACGCCACGAAGGCTCACCCTATTCTCCTTGAGATATCACCACGAAGGTGATTCCCAACCACTAGTGGTAGACCTTGAGGCGGCCTCCAAACCTTCACAAACTTTCCGGGGGACAAATCAAAAGTTGATTCCTCACCAGAGCACTCCTACCGCCTAGGAGTCTCCAACCTCCAAGAGTAACAAGATAAAGGGGGAAATTCTCAAGACTTGCTCAAATCACAAATTGCTTTGGTCAAAAGAGATAGGAGGAGTTGGTGTATGCTTGGATGAAATCTCTCTCAAGAACTCTCACAAATCTCTTCAGGGTCTAGCACGAGAAGGCTCAAATCTCTCTCTCTCTCTCTCTCTCTCTCTCAAATCCCACCAAAAGCAACTAATGATATGGAGGGATGGGAGAGGAGAGGAACAATGGAGGAGGTCAACAAATGAACCCAAGATCCATGGGATAGTTTTCCCCCAAATGGATTGGAGTTTTGAGGCTTGGGGGAGGAGGATAGAGCTCAAAAGAATGGGGAAATCTCAGATCCAAAAAGTTCTAACTCAATGGGGAAGAAGGGTGCCTTATATAGTGCCCCACCAAATCTTCCCATTACGCACAGAAAAACGCAGCCCGGAACTTCTGGGCAGGCCCGGAACTTCTGGGCCAGCTATTGGACACATATATGCAAACTTTCTGGTTAGCCCGGAACTTGGCCCAGAATCTGCCCGGAACTTTTGGCCCCCGGAACTTCCGGGAGGCCCGGAACTTCTAGGCTACCTTTGGACCAGATATGCAAACTCTCTGGTTAACCCGGAACTTCCGGCCCCCGGAACTTCTGGGCTGCCCGGAAGTTCCGTCCCCGCAGAAAACAGCCCGCATATCGACAGTAAAACATGCATAACTTTTTCATACGAACTCCGATTTCAATGATCTTGGGCTCGTTTTGAAGCTATGAAAAAAAACCCGGTCCTCACATAGAGAACCATCCAAGATCAACCAAAATGGAGGATGCCAAATATGCAAAGGTCTTATCCTATATTTGGGAAACCTATTTGGCTTTGATTTTCTTTGGTATATAGGATAGGAGTGGAATTGTGTAGAGAAGATGTTGACTTGAGCAAATCCATCATGAACCCATTTGATCCACTCTTAATAGTGTGGGATCCCTATAACTCAAGAATCATAAAAAGAGCTATACTACATAGCTATCGAAAATCCATTCTTGAGTGTATGTGTTTCTTCGGTGGTCATCATTCCACAACACTAACGTCAAAGGAACTAATACCTTTGACTCGAGCCTTTCACTTGAGCTTGATGTTGATGTTTCTTCTTGGCTCAAGCTGAAGGCAAGACATTGGTGAAGTCTTCAAGTAGCTCCCCCATACACAATGTGGGAAGCTTTGCTTTGCATTCATCTTCACGTGTCCATCACATGATCATCTGCAAGCTTCAAGCATGTAATTATCCAGACTGCTTATCTTGAACTTGCCCTTGTAAAGCATGATCATCATCACTTGATGTCATCCTCTCATGGGCATTTGAAATATTTCTCTTTATGTAAGTCCACTAGAATCACCTAGTCCACACAGACATAGAAAACACATAGAATGGGTTAGTACACAAAGCGCAATTGACAAATTCTAACCGTACCACAAGACCCCATGTGGCACATGATTGGCGCTTGTGTGTTGAAAATCTTTGATCTTCATCTTGGTCAACATTTATCTTTGCTCCATGATTAATCTTGATGCACAACTATATGTATATGGCATTCACTCCGAATCCATTCAATCTCCTTCTTGCATCACCCATGGAACAAACCTTCCTATATAACTTGATGCCATAGTTTCTTCATAGGATTTGTCATTCATTATCAAGTCTCAATGCATATATTTATGTTGATGGATTACATCCATCAATTCATTCAATATTCTTCATGCATTGCAAATGGAACTTTCCTTCAAATGTATATCTCAATGCAAACATTAGTCCATTAGGATTGTCGTTTAATTACCAAAACCATGCATGGGGACTATATGTACTTTCAATCTCCCCCATTTTGGTAATTGATGACAATCTCAACAAGAGGGTTTGTATAATGAATTTTAGATGTTAATAGACCGCAATATATAGAGCAAGCTCCCCACAATATATGCATGTGTGAATGAACTTCGAATTTCATATGCATATATTGGTTGATATAACTTGGTGAAGCTTTCTCTATATACTCATTCATGCAACAAGCACATATAACTAGGGTAGATATGCATGAATATATGAACACAATCACTGCAAAATTACTTATCTTAAACCCTATAAACTTCTCCCCCATTGGCAGCAAATGCCAAAATGGACGAAAAAAATCTAGAAGATCAATATAGTATGAGTTCCTCCTTAGTGTGCGCATATCACAAAAATGTGAGTGAAATCAAATGCACATATTCAATGATGAAAATTTTGAGGAGCTCACACCATATTTAGGATCTAGAATGCAACAAGATACTATGATATGAAATTAAGATTAGACATGGGAGGAAAACATTCAAAAGATCCAAAGAACATATTTTGGACAAGATATAATAGGAATATCCAATGTGATCATCATGTCAAGTATGGGTCTAAAATACATCCAGAACACATGACTGCACAGGGATATATGCAATGCATACAAGCACTCACTTTCAACCTCTTACCGAAACCACCAAAGAGTCAAAATAAAACAAACCAAGTGGCCGACAAGGAATAGATGATACCGATAAGAACTTTCTTGTGTATAAAAGGTTCTAAGTGGCCAATAGTCAGCATGATATGCATCCACAAAGAAACTCGCATACACAAAAAGGTTGTAATTGATAAGAACATGATATCCACAAGTGAATCCACTATTATACAACTTGACCCTAGACATAATAGCAAGGCATATGGCACAAAGCACATGGCACAAATTGATCTTATTTGCATAGCAAAAAGTGAAGCAAGCAATCAAAAGATCCAACGAGCCAAAAGGATAAAAGAATAGTATGATTTGGGAAAAGGAGTGTTCTAAGGAAAATAGAGAAGCTCCCCATGATTTGTGCACTATTTAGATTTTTTTGTATTTGGATACAAGTGCACAAATTAGGATCATCATTCCCCCAAAATCAATCGGAACACAAAACAATTGCAGGCAAGCATAGATAAGAAAAGAAGCCTCGCATTTGCAACAAACATATGGTTGAGCAACATGTAAATGAGGCCACTTAATAATAGGCACAACCAAAACTATGTGTGTGAGTCACGTCAATGCACTTGAGAAGACTAATATAAGGATGAGAATTAAGCATCAACATAGTCTTGACTAAATGAGATACAAGGTGCAAGACATGTCCTTCCCATACACATGAAGTTAAGCAGGACACACACACATCAAGCAAATGGGTTCACAAGCTCACTAATATGCAAATTTAAAAATCAAAGCTTGTGACAACCCATGATGAAGATAGGATGTAATAGGCTTGTCAAGACAAGCACGAGGACAATAGTCTTCACCAAACATGAGTGCACTAAGATGCAAAGAGGCAAGACACGCACTCATACAACATATGCTTCCATGGAGCCACCAAAGATATAAAAAGAGAATGAAATGGTGGACATGAAAGAATAGGGTTATCAACTAGAGATGTAACTTCTCTCATGTGTATAAGATTCTAGGTAGATGATTTCCACAAAGAAGGATGTACACATGAAATAGTTACTAAAGGAAAGAACAAGATATCCAAATGGGAGTCATAAAATATACCAATGAGATCTTTGCTTGAAGGCATAGCACTTGGCTTAATATAATCTTATTGTATATTAATGAACTCCAAACACACAACCATCAAAGGCATCACAACTAGCAACAAGAGATCATTGTTGGGATGCTTTGAGAAAGGAAACAAGTATCATAGGAACGAGTCAAGAAATTCATGTCATGATGCAACCTACACAAGGTTGACCCCCATTTCTATATATATGCATGAAGTAAATACTTGTTACCGAGATAGCATTGGTATGAAGTCGTAGATCAATAAAATGTCCAAGCCTGGCTCTAATTTCCTCGTAGTGCCACCACCTTCATGAATAAGCCAAGCACCCAATGCTTCTCAAATGTACCTAAAACATTTTAAGTACAATATGGCCCCCAAACTTATAGGGTCTGAAGTAGTTAGCATAACTACAAAACATGGGGTAAAACCACTTAAGTATGTGCATATCGATATGAATTTGAATTTCATGCACATATTAGCTTTTAAGAATTTTATGGAATTACCATATATATTGGATCAAATAAAGTAAACAAGGCATGCAAATTTACACATAGTAAATATGCATGCACAAGCCTACCAAAATCCAGGGAGATACAAATTCGACAAATGAACACATAACCGTTAATACTTCCAATAACATCACTCGTCATTCATGTTGTCTAGAATGAATCAAAGTGACATATCAACATATGATAGCACATAAAGCTCAACATATGAACCAAGGAAAACCAACGAGCATATAAGATATGCATTGCATACATACTCATAGGAATATCTCACTCAAGTAGATATAGCACGCTATAAACAATGAGATAACAAATTCCCGTAACTCCATTCAAATCATTTAGATGAACTCGAACAAAATGGTATTTCGAGTTATCATTCAGTGTAGAAATCAAATAAGTACATGATCATCTATACTAACACAAGCATAACATGAGAGTTTTAGAAATAAACACAATGCTTGGATAGCAACTTATTAACATTCCAATTAGAAAGATCATCATGCAAAGCAACAACTGGAATAGCTTTAATCAAACGATTTTCCAAATATGATTTTTAAGATAACCATGGGCAAAACCGCACAAGAATGCCATACGTAAACAAGGCATTGCATGCCACGGAGATATAAGATAATCTCAAATATAAATTCTAAGTGGCTTCCCTCAATTGTTCATATTAACAAGGATTGTGATATGCACAAAGCATATCACTCCCCCATCATGTGATGATCCATGTATTATACATAAGAGGCATATAAAATCCAGCTAAAGATAATCAATGGATGAGAATTTGAGTTTCGAATGAACTTGACATACCACATAGTGACTAGATAATTAATCTTGCACTATAAATATTAGGTGGTATCCCATATACATACACATTTTAGGTTTGTGATGTGCGTAGAGCATAACACTCCCCCATAATGTGATAATCCATTAATATCTCAAAAAAACCAAGGAAGATTCAACTAATGAAGCAATAAAGGCTTGAGACTACACACACAAAAATATGACATGCATTGCAACCTACACATGCTAGAAAACACAAATCAAGCATATTAGGAGACACAACATATACAAACACATGCTAGGTACAAAACCTAAACATGCATGGGGCTAGTAACTTTCAATGTAGATAATACAAATACAAGTTACCGCCAGGAGGAGCATTGGAATGACAAATATGATGATAATTCACTTGACTTGGTCTGAACCATAATGAATGGTGAGAATAATTTTTCTTCATGAACAAGCCATGTCTCCAATGCCCTCCACACACCTATTGATCAAGTTTGAGCTCGATGGTCCCCAACCACGTTGGGTCCTAAGAAGGTAGTAACAATAGGCTTGGCAACCCAAATGGTCTTATCCACTTGCAAACCACTTTGGGCACCAACATACTTGGCAAACATATTACCATCAACATCCTTCCTATGTGAATAATGATCATTGATAATTGGAGGCTTAGACACATTACCGTTGGGACATGATGAAGATATGTGTCCCTTCTCGCGGTAAATATAGCAACATGTGCTCCCCTTTCTCTTCTTCTTTACTTTCTCAACTTGGAGAACATTATCTTGGTTAAGCATGGGGAGAGGCCTTTCATTATCTTGAGATTGAACTTGAGGCCACTTCCCTTGATGCTTCACACTTGAAGCCTTCTTCTTCAATGGACAAGATCTCACATGGTGTCCAACATTCTTGCACTTGAAGCAAATAATGTTGGCCGGGTTCTTGACTTGATCTTGTCCCTTCTTCTTGTTCTTGGACTTCATCTTGTTGGAGATGAAATCAAGTCCTATTTTGTCTTGAGGGTCCTTTTGCACACTCAATATATTATCACAACATTTTTCCAAGTCTTTCTTCAAACTAGTGACTTGGGCCTTGAGCTCTTTATTTTCCTCTACAAGGTTAGTATTAACAAAAGAACTAGAGGAAATAGAAGCTTCATTGTTAGAGCAACAAGGCATGGTGAGAAATTCATCACAAGATGTATCAATATCATGTAGAGAGGAATTGCAAGGACTAGCACATGGCAATAAGGTATTTCGAGTAGAAGGTGTGATAATATCCACATGATACTCACACAATTTTACCTTGGTGACCATAGCCTCATGAACTAACTTTAGCCCATCATGAGAGATTAGAAGATCCTCGTGAGTGCCCAAGAGCTTTTCATGACTTTCTTCCAATTTCCCATAATTGCTAGTTAGCAAATCAAGTTGAGTCCTAAGCTCAACATTTTCTTTTAATATCGATGCTTCACACAAGATAGAGTTAGTAGCACAAGCATCATTATCAATATGAGATGAGCATGTAGAAACTAGAGACTCCACGTGAGTAGCTTGAAGTTCCCCATGAGACTTAGAAAGTTTGGTGAGCTCTCCTTTGACATTCTTGTAGCCAAGGTCAAGGTGCTCAAAATCCTCTTTAAGTTTACAATGATTAACTTCAATCTCTTCTTTTAAAGACCTCAAATCACTAAGACATTGATGAGCCTTAGAAAGTTCATGTTCAAGTTGTTCACTTTTTGCTTGCTCGTTAAGAAATAAGTCATTACGTTATTGAAAGCAAGCAAGAACATCTTGGAACATTTTATAAGTGTTATTTTTAGCTCTATGTAGATTTTTCCCAATCTCATAGAGATTTTGAGTCAAGTCATCATCATCATCCTCATTACAACTATTATCATCATCACTAAGAGAAGATGATACCTTGTCATTACCTCTTGCCATTAGGCACATGTGAACAAAGGGGGTTGATGATGATTCTTTAGGAGAAGAGGGTTCTTCATCAATCAAGCATGCCTCATCTATCTTGATTTCCTCTACATGGTTAGTCATAGGACAACTAGAGGAAACCAAAGCATTTCTATCATGGCAACATGGGAGATCAAGCATATCATTACACGATATTTCTTCACTCACCATGTCATTACCTTGTGGCATGCCACATGTTGGTGAAGTGGAAGATATTGAAGTGTTCAAGTAATTGGAGGTGGAAGCAATAGAGAGTTCTTCATGATTTAAAAATGTGGAGAACTCCTCCATTAACTCCCCGAAAAGAATATTGTCTTCATCAAGATTGGACCCACCATATATATCTTTAAGTTTGGTCCAAGCCTCGTGAGCCGACTTGCAAGTTGAGATTTCCTTAAACACTTCGAAGGATATAGCTTGGTCAATGGCACTCAAAACTTGACTATCAAGATGCACATCCTCAAGTGATGGAGATTGTCCATACTTTAGATTTGAATCCCCTATAACAACAATTCACAAAGCATTTGGACCCATGGCCCGAAAGTGATAAAGCATGCGTAATCTCCACATAATGTAATTTGTGCCATTAAAACAAAATGTGCCATCGTGCACTAGTTCACTTGTCGGTGAAGCCTAATAAGGAGAGACCGTGCTCTGATACCAACTGAGGGAGTCCTGGATTAGGGGGTGTCCGGATGGCCGGACTATACCTTCAGCCGGACTCCTGGACTATGAAGATACAAGATTGAAGACTTCGTCCCGTGTCCGGAAGGGACTTTCCTTGGCGTGGAAGGCAAGCTTGGCGATACGGATATGCAGATCTCCTACCATTGTAACCGACTTTGTGTAACCCTAACCTTCTCCGGTGTCTATATAAACCGGAGGGTTTTAGTTCGTAGGACAACATACAGAACAACAATCATACCATAGGCTTGCTTCTAGGGTTTAGCCTCTCCGATCTCGTGGTAGATCTACTCTTGTACTACCCATATCATCAATATTAATCAAGCAGGACGTAGGGTTTTACCTCCATCAAGAGGGCCCGAACCTGGGTAAAACTTCGTGTCCCTTGCCTCCTGTTACCATCCGGCCTAGACGCACAGTTCGGGACCCCCTACCCGATATCCGCCGGGTTTGACACCAACATTGGTGCTTTCATTGAGAGTTCCTCTGTGTCGTCGCCGTTAGGCTTGATGGCTCCTACGATCATCAATAGCGATGCAGTCCAGGGTGAGACCTTCCTCCCCGGACAGATCTTCGTCTTCGGCGGCTTCGCACTGCGGGCCAATTCACTTGGCCATCTGGAGCAGATCGAAAGCTATGCCCCTGGCCGTCAGGTCAGATTTGGAAGTTTAAACTACACGGCTGACATCCGCGGGGACTTGATCTTCGACGGATTCGAGCCACTGCCGAGCGCGCCGCACTGTCACGACGAGCATGATCTAGCTCTGCCGCCGAACAGTGCCCTGGAGGCCGCACCCGCATCGGCTTCGACCCTTAATTCGGAGCCAACTGCGCCGATCGAGGATGGGTGGTTGGACGCCGCCTCGGGGGCTGCGATCCCAACGGCGATCGAGCCGAACACCAGCCCCGCACTCCGCGAGACTCGTGACTCCAAGGAGCCGGACTCCTCTCCGGACTCCGAACCCTCCGCGCCCCTGCCGATCGAATCCGATTGGGCGCCGATCATGGAGTTTACTGCCGCGGACATCTTTCAGCACTCGCCTTTTGGCGATATTCTGAAGACACTAAAGTCTCTCTCTTTATCAGGAGAGCCCTGGCCGGACTACGGTCAGCAAGGTTGGGATACGGACGATGAAGAAATTCAAAGCCCACCCACCACCCACTTTGTAGCCACTGTCGACGATTTAACTGACATGCTCGACTTTGACTCTGAAGACATCGACGGTATGGACGCCGATGAAGGAGACGATGAAGAACTAGCGCCTACCAGGCCCTGGAAAGCCACCTTGTCATATGACGTATACATGGTGGACGCACCAAAAGATGACGACGAGGAGCGGAAGGACGCACCAAAGGCTTGTTCCCTCGAGAAGCAGTCAAAGCGGCGACGCAAGCGCCGCCCCAAATCCCGCCTCGACAAAAATAACGATCACACAGACCCAGCACTGGAGCAACGCGAACCGCTGCCGGACAGCGGCAATCCGGATAATCAAACCGAACAAACAAATCCTATCAAGGATAATGGTCCGGGCGATATAACACCGGACAGGCACCCGGAGCAGCAGAATGCCCGTAAAAGGCTTGTTGCCACCGCGAGGAGTCTTAAAGAACAGAAGCAAAGGCTCAAGGCTGCGCAAGACACACTCCAAATCAAATGGAGTAAAATACTCAACACAGCAGCGAGGTACGGCGACAATCGCCCCTCCAAGAGCTACCCAAAGCGGAAGCTGCTACCTGAATTCGATGAGGAGGCCTCAGACCCCCCACAACCAAATATCAAAGCAGCCACCTGGCCGGATAAACGACCCCTCTACCAACACAGAGCGGCATACAACGCCACTCACAATACAACACGCGACCCATGCGAGGGCTCGCACCCAAAGGACGGCGCAGCAAGATCCATCTATGGACCACGCAAGCGCGCCCCAGCATACAATGCAACACAACAAACATCCGAACAACGCGGTACACCCAGCTACAGGGGTGCCGCACACCCCCTATGTTTCACCGATGAGGTGCTGGACCATGAATTTCCAGAGGGATTCAAACCCGTAAACATAGAGACATACGACGGAACAACAGACCCTGGGGTCTGGATTGAGGACTACATCCTTCATATCCATATGGCTCGAGGAGATGATCTCCACGCCATCAAGTACTTACCCCTCAAGCTCAAAGGGCCAGCTCGTCACTGGCTTAAAGGCCTCCCCGAAAGCTCCATTGGAAGTTGGGAAGAGCTCGAAGACGCCTTTCGGGCAAATTTTCAAGGGACTTATGTCCGACCTCCGGATGCGGACGATTTGAGTCATATAACTCAACAGCCCGGAGAGTCAGCCCGAAAGCTTTGGAACAGGTTTCTTACTAAAAAGAACCAAATTGTCGATTGTCCGGACGCTGAAGCATTGGCAGCTTTTAAGCATAGCGTCTGTGACGAATGGCTCACCAAACACCTCGGCCAAAATAAGCCGAGAATGATGGCCGCATTAACAAGCCTCATGACCCGCTTTTGCGCGGGTGAGGACAGCTGGCTAGCCAGATGCAGCACCAGCGACCCCAGTACATCTGAAGTTAGAGATGGAAACAGGAAATCACGGCGCAACAATAACAAACGCCGGAATAAAGAAGACAGCACGAAGGGCACGACAGTAAACGCCGGATTCAAAAACTCTCGGCCAGGTCAGCAAAAGCCGCCCTCTAAAGGCACCAGGGATGAACTGTCCAGCCTCAACAAAATTCTGGACCAAGTATGTCAGATCCATAGTACCCCTGGTAAACCGGCTAATCATACCCACAGAGAATGTTGGGTCTTCAAGCAGTCCGGCAAGCTCAACGCCGTACACAAGGGGGAGGATACACCAAGTGAAGACGAGGACGAGCCTCCCAAGCAAGACACTGGGGAACAAAAGAAATTTCCACCAGAAGTCAAAACAGTAAACGTGTTACACGTGATCAAGGGAAAAAACAACGCGGCACTCCCAGGAAAATATACCCAAGTGCCTGTCACCGCGAAGTCCTGCCACTGGTCGTCTCAACCGATCACTTTCGACCATCGCGATTACTCAGCAAGTATCCGACACGCAGGATGGGCTGCCCTGGTATTAGACCCAGTAATTGGCGGATATCACTTCACACGAGTCTTGATGGACGGTGGCAGCAGTCTAAACCTAATATATCAGGATACAATCCGCGGGATGGGGTTAGACCCAACAAAAATTCGCCATAGCAATACTACCTTTAAAGGAGTAACGCCAGGCCCAGGGGCTCGTTGTACGGGCTCCCTCCTACTACAAGTTATATTCGGCTCCCCCGATAACTTCCGTCGCGAGCATTTAACCTTCCACATCGCTCCGTTCCAAAGTGGCTATCAAGCACTGCTCGGACGCGAAGCTTTCGCTCGCTTTAATGCAATACCACACTACGCCTCCCTCACACTCAAGATGCCCGGTCCACGTGGCATCATTTAGTGAAAGGAAATATCAAGCGATCTCTGCGCGCCGAAGAGAGTGCGGCTGCCTTGGCAGCCGCACACTAAAGGCGCCCGGACCAGCGAAAGCATCCAATAGGTCGTCAAGACCTCAGACACAACTAATCAAGTCCGGCGCCGCTATTTATACCGAATAAGTGGTCACACCCCTATTTGTCAATACAAGGGGCTCAACGCGCGCAGACAAGTGGCAATTTTTTCTCATCTTGAATTATACATGGTTTCTTTAAAAACTATCTTTTTGCACGACAACTTTTTCACCTAAATTCCTCTCTTTTACAGACGATCATCGTGCTACACCCGTCCAGGATACGGCACAACGGAGACACAGGCGCAGACGTGCAGCAGGGACCCGCTCCAAGGATTCTTTTTAGATTAAGACCCTGCGTAAACCTTTTTTACTGTCTCTTGTTGATACATATCCACCGTTGAGAAGGATGCTGACGTCTTGGCATGTGGCCACGCCAGAACAATGCACGTACCTGGACACAAGGGGCTTCTTACAAAGGCCATTATTTAGGCCCGGTTTATACCACAAAGACCGAATACCTTAGGGAGTGTTCGGCGTCGCGAGTTTGGCCTTATATGCATCAGCTCCGAATCATTGTCTTTGGTCAAATGTTGGGTTTGCCCGGCTCCTGTGTTTTGGTGCCTTACGTTCCGCTTTACCGGCTAAGGTAGCACCAGGAGAACTACTGCGATTGTGCCCTGGTTCATCCGGACGAGCACCTCAGTAGAGAAAGCCGAAAACTGACTGTCATGATATAGCGTGAGACTGGTCAACCACTCGATGACCTGTTGGAATGTTAGAATTCCTCCGCCTTAACGAAGGGCCGTTTTCCGGCCAGGCATGTACGCACCCCGGGATCGGGAGAGTGCGGAGCCACCAGGGGCTATCTAGTAGCCCCACTGTCAAACTCCTATGGCTAAGTGAAAGTGCTAAAGCATTATAGTCCGGTTGCCTCGCTCGCTCCGCTATCACCTCCTTAATAGGACCAAGACGTTGGGTTAAGTGTGAACGCGTGTTTTTTGCGAGCACCTCCGCATTATATGCGTGGGGGTTGAAGCCGACGGCTGCAATCTTTCAGGTTATACACATGTATACATAAACGGCCGCCCAGGAGGCATCATATTACTTTCAGGCAAAAGTATAAAAATAGCCTTATAAAAATTTATAAAAGCATTTCGCTTACAATGAGATTACATATCACTCAAACATAATATTTTTTGAGCACTGGGTCTCTATCAAACGAGCACCCTCAAGAACTTCTTCAAAGTAGTGCTCAGCAGCCATTCGACCTATGGCCGAATCCCGCGCTGCAACAGTGGTAGCATCCATCTCCGCCCAGTATGCTTTAACACGGGCAAAGGCCATCCGTGAGCCCTCTATGCACGCCGACCTCTTCATCGCATTAATGCGCGGCACCACGTCAAGGAGCTGCTGCACCAAGCTGAAATAGCTGTTCGGTTTTGGCCTTTCCGGCCATAGCTGATCCACAACAGACCTCATGGCGAGTCCGGACAACCTATTCAGTTCGGCCCATTCGGCTAATTGGTCAGTCAATGAAAGCGGACGCTCGGGAGAATGGAATTGTGTCCAAAACAGCTGGTCCACTTCACGGTCCGTCTGACCCTGGAAGTACTTGGCCGCATCGGCAGCGCTCGCCGCCAAATCCATATACACATCCTCCGAACTCCACAGCCGATCCAGAGAGGCATACCGTGGATCTCCGAACTTCCTCCGCAACATAAAGGATTTCCCAGCTACAATATCCCCGGCTTCCCGCAGCTCCTCCTTCTTCGCCCTCATAGCAGAGCGGATGTCTTTTCTCGTCGCAGCAGCCTTCTCAAGGTCCGATGCCTTCGCTAGGTTTTCCTTTTCAAGAACCCGGCAACGGTCGGCGGCGGCTTTTAATTCTATGGCCATCTTGGCCATCTTATCTCGGCTCTCGCCATGCGCGGCCTTCTCGGTTTTCAACTCTTCGGCCGCCTTCAAAGCAGCCGCATTACTAAACCTCGCTTGTTCCTTGGCTCGGGCAAGTTCTGCCCGCAAGGCTTCAACAGTGGCAGCTCCATCTGCAGTCACAACATATTAAAGATACTGGCATCATGCTGCTCTTACTATGTGGCGTTTACCAGATAATGACACTTACCCTGTGCCTCGTCAAGCCTTTTGTTAACAAGCTCGATGTCGGCGTCTGCCGCATCCAACTGCCGTTTTAAATGGGCAAACTCGCTAGTCCGGCTAGCCACCGGAGCTTCCATCACCTGCACATAGAGGCAGTATGGTTATTACCTGGGAATATGATCCTCTGTTCGTCGTCGTTTCCGACGACAACCAGAGTCTCAGGGGCTACTATCTACACAGGGCACACCTAGCATGTGCAGGACTATCATACATTATTTTACGTACCTCAAAGCCTGTCAGTAGACTCATAAAAGCTTCATGCAATCCGCTTTCGGCGGACGAGATTCTCTCCATCACCGTATTCATCAGCACACGGTGTTCATCTGAGATGGCCGCTCGCCCCACCAACTCCCTCAGAACATCCGATCGCACACCAGACGGTGCCGGACTCTTTTTTCCGCTCTCTTCGGGAGCCGGACACTGGGAGCTTCGGGGTCAATGGGATTATCTTCTGGCCTCACCGGACTCGGAGAGGCCCTCCGCGACGACACTTCGGGGTCGCCCGCTTCCGGAGCGGAGGAGTCCGGAGGGGGCGTTTCGCTATCCATCATCTCTGGAAGAAGATCCCCCGAAGACAAGCTCATTTGAGAGGGGCTAAGGCCCGAACTGCAAAGATATATGCGGTGGTTATTTTCTCAGAAGAAAAAGATGGCATACCTGTACTATTAAAGTATTTCGGGTCACTTACGACTCGCTGGAGAATTGATCCCCCCGCGGACTTTGTGCGGCAAAAGCACCCCCCAAGGTAGGACCCTCTGTGGGAGACTTCTTCTCCCGTTTGGAAGCTTCGGCTTCCGAATCCCCGGGCGCAGTCCTTTTCCTCCTCCGGTCGTCTTCCTTCATGGAGACGCTCGCTCCCTCGGTTAGAATGGGCAGCGTTGGGGGCCCGCGTCCGCCCGTATTATCCTTCCCAGTATCTTCCTTCAAGGGCTCCGGGCAAGGTGCGACCTGGAGCATCTTTTCCAATACCGGATTGTCCAAACCCTCAGGGAGGGGGGCCGAACACCGAATCAACTTCGCCTTTGTTAGCCAGTCCTGGTCAAAAAGCAAACTCTCAGAAATAACTTCGTAACAAATGAGAGATAGTATGTTCGGCCGGAAGATTCCTTACCTGTTCGGCGGCGCGGTTACTGCTCAAGCCCACGTCCTCGGTGATTTCCGGACACTCTACCTGGGGTCCGAAGAATGACTTGTACATCTCCTCGTGCGTCAGGCCGAGGAAATTTTGGATGACACGCGGTCCCTCGGGATTGAACTCCCACAAGCGAAGGGGCCGGCGTTTGCAAGGCTGGACTTGACGAACCAGCATAACTTGTATTACCGCAACCAAACTAAAATCTCCATTGAAGAGATCTCGAATGCGGCTTTGCAGTATAGGCACGTCCTTGGCTGGACCCCAGCTCAGACCTCTGCTGATCCATGACATCAGTTGTGGTGGAGGGCCCGAGCGGAAAACAGGGGCGGCCGCCCACTTGGCACTTCTAGGAGCCGTGATGTAGAACCACTCCTGTTGCCACAATTCAGACACCTCTGGAATGGAACCTTTGGGCCATGGAGCTCCCGTCATCTTGCATATTGAGGCACCTCCACACGCTGCATGTTGCCCCTCGATCATCTTCGGCTTTACTTCAAAGGTCTTGAGCCACAAGCCAAAGTGAGGGGTAACCCGGAGGAAGGCCTCACACACGACAATAAATGTCGTGATATGAAGAAAGGAGTCCGGAGCTAGATCATGGAAGTCTAGCCCGTAATAAAACATCAAACCCCTGACGAAAGGATCCAGAGCAAGGCCTAGACCTCGGAGGAAGTGGGAGACGAACACGACGCTCTCGTTGGGTTTGGGGGAGGGGACGGCCTGCCCTCGGGCAGGCAGCCGATGCACAACCTCGGCGGTCAGATATCTGGCCTCCCTCAACTTTTTGATGTCTTCTTCCGTGACGGAGGAAGGCACCCATCGGCCTTGAAGGCTAGATCCGGACATGATTGAAGGTTCGGAGCACCTGACCTGAACTTTGGGTGTTTGAGCTTGAGGTGGGGGAAGGATTCGATTGAGCACGGGAGGGAAAAAATAAAAGCCTTGTCCCTTTATAAAGAGGGTGAATATCAAGCGTCCTCTCCGTGGCCGTTTGGACTTGCCTATAGTCTAGGAGTCCTAGAAGCGGTTGGGTTACCCACGCCCGTATTGATGAGAATCCCGGAATAAGGGGACACGATCTCTGCTTTAACAAGACGTGCCAAGGAAACCGCCTCGCATGACGCGCTGAGGTGGGATAATAAAACGATTCGAATAAAGGCTTGGCCGTGGTGCGATGTCGCACTACGGAATACGTCAGCAGATTAGATTTGTGTAAATATTATTCTCTCTATGGCAATATGTGGAAACTTATTTTGCAGAGCCAGACACTATCTTTGTGTTCAAAATCTTCTATGAAGTACTTGGAGGAGGAACCCGCCTTGCAATGCCGAAGACAATCTGCGCGCCGGACTCGTCATCATTGAAGCCTGGTTCAGGGGCTACTGAGGGAGTCCTGGATTAGGGGGTGTCCGGATGGCCGGACTATACCTTCAGCCGGACTCCTGGACTATGAAGATACAAGATTGAAGACTTCGTCCCGTGTCCGGAAGGGACTTTCCTTGGCGTGGAAGGCAAGCTTGGCGATACGGATATGCAGATCTCCTACCATTGTAACCGACTTTGTGTAACCCTAACCTTCTCCGGTGTCTATATAAACCAGAGGGTTTTAGTCCGTAGGACAACATACAGAACAACAATCATACCATAGGCTAGCTTCTAGGGTTTAGCCTCTCCGATCTCGTGGTAGATCTACTCTTGCACTACCCATATCATCAATATTAATCAAGCAGGACATAGGGTTTTACCTCCATCAAGAGGGCTCGAACCTGGGTAAAACTTCGTGTCCCTTGCCTCCTGTTACCATCCGGCCTAGACGCACAGTTCGGGACCCCCTACCCGAGATCCGCCGGTTTTGACACCGACACCAACTGAAAGGACCACGATGTCGCCTAGAGGGGGGGTGAATAGGCGTTTTAAAATCTTTTATGGATTTGGCTATATCCTAATGCGGAAATAAACTAAGCGGACACTTTTCAAGCACAAATCCTAAATATACTAGGCTCACTAAGTGCACCAACAACATAACATAAACAAGATGAGACTAACGAAGATATGAGTAAGCACAAGTAAGTCACACAAACTTACTCAATGTATATCACGAGATATGGAAATGAATAATACACACAACCACCAGTAAGCAATACAAGCTTACACAAATTGTATCACAATATATGGAATTGAATGATACAAGCAAACTCAAGTAAGTTACACAAATTTACTTGAGAAATATCACAATATATGGAAGTGTATGACACAAGTTAGTAATTCACACTGATCACAAAGTATATCAATAGTAGCAAGTATGAATTGCGGAATATGAAGTGTAGTCCTAAATAATCTCTACAAGGAAATGGCCAACACAATATAATGAACCACCACAATATAATGAGGACAACAAGATATAGTGAATGCACGGTCAAATGACCAAAGTAAACCACAAGTAAGGAGTTAGGGTTAGGGATAACCAAAGTCACGGAGACGAGAATGTATCCCGATGTTCACTTCCTTGGAGGGAAGCTAGTCACCGTTAGAGAGGTGTATGTTACCATGAAGGCACACCAACGCCACGAAGGCTCACCCTATTCTCCTTGAGATATCACCACGAAGGTGATTCCCAACCACTAGTGGTAGACCTTGAGGCGGCCTCCAAACCTTCACAAACTTTCCGGGGGACAAATCAAAAGTTGATTCCTCACCGGAGCACTCCTACCGCCTAGGATTCTCCAACCTCCAAGAGTAACAAGATAAAGGGGGAAATGCTCAAGACTTGCTCAAATCACAAATTGCTTTGGTCAAAAGAGATAGGAGGAGTTGGTGAATGCTTGGATGAAATCTCTCTCAAGAACTCTCACAAATCTCTTCGGGGTCTAGCACGAGAAGGCTCAAATCCCTCTCTCTCGAATCCCACCAAAAGCAACTAATGATATGGAAGGATGGGAGAGGAGAGGAACAATGGAGGAGGTCAACAAATGAACCCTAGATCCATGGGATAGTTTTCCCCCAAATGGATTGGAGTTTTGAGGCTTGGGGGAGGAGGATAGAGCTCAAAAGAATGGGGAAATCTCAGATCCAAAAAGCACTAACTCGATGGGGAAGAAGGGTGCCTTATATAGTGCCCCACCAAATCTGCCTGTTATGCACAGAAAAACGCAGCCCGGAACTTCTGGGCAGGCCCGAAACTTCCGGGCCAGCTATTGGACACACATGTGCAAACTTTCTGGTTAGCCCGGAACTTGGCCCGGAATCTGCCCGGAACTTCTGGCCCCCGGAACTTCCGGGAGGCCCGGAACTTCCGGGCTCCCTTTGGACCAGATATGTGCAAACTCTCTGGTTAACCCAGAACTTCCCCCGGAACTTGCCCGGAACTTCCGGGCTGCCCGGAACTTCCGTCCCCGCAGAAAACAGCCAGCATGCCGAAAGTAAAACATGCATAACTTTTCCATACGAACTCCGATTTCGATGATCTTGGGCTCGTTTTGAAGCTATGGAAAAACCCCAGGTCCTCACATAGAGAACCATCCAAGATCAACCAAAACGGAGGATGCCAAATATGCAAAGGTGTTATCCTAGATTTGGGAAACCTATTTGGCTTTGATTTTATTTGGTATATAGGATAGGAGTGGAATTGTGTAGAGAAGATGTTGACTTGAGCAAATCCATCACGAACCCCTTTGATCCCCTCTTAATAGTGCAGGATCCCTATAACTCAAGAATCATAAAAGAGCTATACTACATAGCTATCGAGAATCCATTTTTGAGTGTATGTGTTTCTTCAGTGGTCATCATTCCACAACACTAACGTCAAAGGAACTAATACCTTTGACTCGAGCCTTTCACTTGAGCTTGATGTTGATGTTTCTTCTTGGCTCAAGCTGATGGCAAGACATTGGTGAAGTTTTCAAGTAGCTCCCCCATACACAATGTGGGAAGTTTTGCTTTGCATTCATCTTCATGTGTCCATCACATGATCATCTGCAAGCTTCAAGCATGTAATTCTCCAGACTGCCTATCTTGAACTTGCCCTTGTAAACCATGATCATCATCACTTGATGTCATCCTCTCATGGGCACTTGAAATCTTTCTCTTTATGTAAGTCCATGAGAATCGCCTAGCACACACAAACATAGAAAACACATAGAATGGGTTAGTACACAAAGCGCAATTGACAAATTCTAACAGTACCACAAGACCTCATGTGGCACATGATTGGCGCTTGTGTGTTGACAATCTTCGATCTTCATCTTGGTCAACATTTATCTTTGCTCCATGATTAATCTTGATGCACAACTATATGTATATGGCATTCACTCCAAATCCATTTAATCTCCTTCTTGCATCACCCATGGAACAAACCTTCCTATATAACTTGATGCCATAGTTTCTTCATAGGAATTGTCATTCATTATCAAGTCTCAATGCATATATTTATGTTGATGGATTACATCCATCAATTCATTCAATATTCTTCATGCATTGCAAATGGAACTTTCCTTCAAATGTATATCTCAATGCAAACATTAGTCCATTAGGATTGTCGTTTAATTACCAAAACCATGCATGGGGACTATATGTACTTTCAACAGGGATGCTGGAACATGTCAACAAGAAAGGAAAACAAAACCGGCAACGAGGAGACCGGTATAGTTAGCATGTGTATGATTCAAGAGGATACCAACACATCTCACCTCGGGTTTTTCAAAGTATCGTGAAGCAAAGGTAACGTCACATGATAACCATAGGTTCACTTGAATGGCATTCATGTAATCATAGGGATCGATATGGATGCCCATCTTTCCACTATCTGTCATTGAACGAAGGAGTTTTGTTCATGTCTATGATTTACTAAACCTACAAGTTACAAGCTTAAGGTGATCACGATCTGGTGAGTATTATTAGGATAAGAGTATCGAGGATTTATTTGTCGAATTTTTTCATTAATATTCGAAATAGTTTGAAGAGAACCGAAAGCGTTTCGGGGTCATCGGAAGGGTTTCAGAGTTTATCAGGGAGTACTAGGTATTATCGATAAATAATATATAGGTGCAAAATATTTTTGGTGATGTTAAATTAATAATAAAAGGCTCTAGTAATTTTTAGGGGGATTTTATATTTAATTTAACATCAACATGCCTTAAAAGGCCAAATAGTGGAAGGCACTTGGGCCACAAAGTCCCAAGTGGAGGTGGCGCTCCCCCTTCCCTAAGGGGGAGGCCGAATTGGAGTGGGGGGATCCTCCCCCCATGGCTGGCGCCCCAAGGAGGGACTTTCCCTCCTTGGTGGCAGCCCCTTTCTCCCCCTCTACCATTTATATACTTGAGGTATTGGCCCTTTCGAACATACACATTTTGGAGCCTCCTCTAGTTCCTCTAGTTCTAGATGTAGTTGATCCTAGTTGATCAGTTAGAGCTTGACCTAGATCCTCTAATCCTCATAATTAGAGGCCTAGTGTGGTTCTAATCTCTCCCTCTAATTCTACGGTGACTATTAGCTCTGGACAATGAAGCGTCACCGGATTGTGAAGACTGTACGCTTGCAACCAAGTAGAAAGGTCGTGCTTTCGATCTTCCATTCGAGGGCAGTTCACGGGATCGTAAACAACGGTTCGAGGGACTCCAAGTATGATATGCACTGACTCCTCTACTTCCGTTGCACTCCGAGTAGGTAATGATCATGACCCAAACTGTTTATGCATCTTTATATTGTTCATGTGTGATCGTAGGGCGAAATTTTTTGTTTTCTGCTACGTTTCCCGATAGTGGCATCATGTGCGGTTCTATGAGTAGATGCAGGTTTCGTTCTAGATCACATGTGTATGTGAGGGTTTGATGTTCTTGCTATGCTTCCCTCGAGTGTTGCTTTAGTTCTGTTCATTGACGACGTGATGTAGCTTTGTACAAAGGTCTGACAATCGATCGGCTCTAGCTGTCGATGATATGCTAACAGTTCTTTGGGCTTCATAGTGAAGAATAGTGAATCGTCGCATACACAAGAGGGCAATGAAGATGAACGATATTCTAGGGGGTCATGCGTATTTGATGAAGTTTGGTGTGGGGCTAGAGATTTTTTTAACTAAGTCTCTTCCCTCACACACCCCAAAATTTAATCTAGCAAAAAGAATTATTGCCTTGATTGTGCATGTAGGTAGCTAGTGTTATCCGAAAACACTAGAAGCCACATAATTAAAATTTGTCAAACCGATTAGAGGATAACTTGGATTTGCAGGAATGCATGTGATGTGGTATAGCCTTCATCATGATAACAAGTTTATGCATGAGATGGTTATATGATGTAACATTAAGTGGCATGTGCATCACAGTACGACATGATGGCTAGAGCCAAGGGATTGTCACTCATATGACCTGCATGTCAGAACTAATTATTTTATCAACGGAGTGGCGGACGTGCTATGGAGAACTCGTAGCAAGGTGGCTTCAACACACGCAGGAGAACATGATGGTGTCTATGACATCGTCCCAGAGTACTTTCATGAAGACCACGAAGAACCATGAAGAAGTACCCGACGCCCAGGGCTATACCATATCATGCTATTATGAATTTCCTGAGATGTTTCTCCCTTGTTTGCACTTTTTACTGCACAATAGTCAATTATTAGGGTGATATATCACTGAAAATATCAAGTTAAAAGGTGATCTTCCCAGTGTTGCAGCCATCTATAACATGTAGCTTTCCGGAGTGCGTCATGTCCACACGAGTACAAATGGATCGTGAAGTGTAAGGCGGGCGAGGTCAGACCGAGCAAGAAGATAGCAGTTGGATGTCTTGATGTTATGGTAGAATCATTCTAACCTCGGAGCATGAAGCATCGAAAGATGAACAAGAGTCATATAGAGATATGATTGGAAAAAGGTTGACTGTTGTTCAAAATTCTTTGTGAACGAGATCAGGATCTTGAACCACTCACTTTCAATTATGAGAGATATTGATTTGAGTGGGAGTGCACTTTATATTAAAATTCGTTTAATCACTAGTGCAATATAATTGTGAGCAATGTCTAAAGTAAATCTTGTGTTTACCATTGTAGATCAATGGCTCACAATATCTTCAACTTAGCCCCTATGTCAGATAAAGAAAAGTTGGACACAAATGGTGGAAACTATGCGGATTCGATTCGAAACCTGAGATTAGTTTTCAGGAGTGCTAAGAAGGAGTATGTGCTGGATCAACCCCTGGGTGATCCACCAACAAAGGATGCACCACAAGAAGTTATAGATGCTTTCATTGCTCGTAATGATGATTATGAGTCAATCCAGTGCCTCATGTTGACTTGCATGGATCTTGAACTACATAAACATTTTGAACAATCAAATACTCAATTTATACTTGGGTCACTGGATGCTCTATACAAGAAGCACACAAGGACCGAGCATTCAATTAGAAAGAATTGAGTCCATCTCATTACGAACAACTTCTTTCCAATCATCTACATCCGCAGATGCATATGCCTCCACAATAGACTTAGGAGTGTCATCCACAAGGTATACAATGAAATCATCACCAAAGGATTTTGCAACCCTTTGTCTCTTGCTCCTCACAGGAGCTTCATTGTTATCCTTCTCAAGGACTTCCTCGAGTGATTGTTCGAAATACTTATCAAATGTACTAGATTCAGGAATTAGCTTAGAAGAAAATCTAGTGATGCTATGTATATCTTTGATAGGAAATATATTCTCAAAAAATGTTACATCACAAGATTCCATTATAGTATCAACATGAATATCATAAACCTCAGATTTAACCACTAAAAATCTATAAGCAATGCTCCGCTGAGCATAACCTAGAAAGACACAATCCATTGTCTTTGGTGTGGGTTTGTGTTTCCTAGGAATAGGAATATTGACCTTCGCCAAGCATCCCCAAGTGGGCAAATAAGAAAATGATGGTTTTCTCCCAATCCACTCCTCATAAGGGGTTTTCTCTTTATTCTTGTCCGAAACTCTATTCAGGACATGACACGAAGTAAATAGAGCCTCCCCACATCAGGCCTTAGATAAACCAACAGTGTCTAACATGGCATTTACCAAGTTAGTCAACATGCAGTTTTCCCTCTTGACTGTTGGGAAACATAGCATGCAATTTAAAAAAATTCCTATGCTGACGCAAGATCTATCTAGGAGATGCATAGCAACGAGAGGGGAAGATCATCTTCATACCATTGAAGATCGCAAAGCGGAAGCGTTTATCAACGGGGTTAATGTAGTCGTACACCTTCACGATCCATCCCGATCAAGTACGGAACATATGGCACCTTCATGCTCAGCACACGTTCAGCTCGATGATGTCCTCGCCTTGTTGATCCAGCAAGACAAGCGAAGTAGTAGATGAGTTCCGGTAGCACGACGGCGTGGTGACGGTGTTAGTGAAGAACAATCTCCGCAGGGCTTCGCCAAGCATAACGGAAACTATGACGGCGGATAAACTAGAGGGGACGAGGTTGCCGGCACGCGGCTTGGTGATTCTTGTTGTGTTCCAGGTGCTATCCCTGCTCCTCTATTTATATATTGAGCCCCGGGGTTGAAACTTGGAGTAAAAGCCTCCTAAAAGTCGGTTTTGCCCACAAGGAAGAGTCCTTCTCGGACTTCCAGGACCAGACGCCACGGTCCTTGGCGTCTGGCCCAGACGCCATGGGCCTCAGCGTCTGGCCCAGATGCCATGGGCCTCGGCGTCTGGCCCAGGGCCAGACGCTAGGGTCTCCGGCGTTTGGCCCCCCTGGCCACTGCAAAACTCCTTTTGCACCGACCTAAAGCCCCGTGGGCTTCACCCCTTGGCCGAACCATATCATCCTATATATCAATATTTACCTCCGGACCATTCCAGAGCTCCTCGTCATGTCTGTGATCTCATCCGGGACTCCAAACAACATTCGGTCACCAACATACATAACTCATATAGTACTATATCATCAACGAACATTAAGCGTGCGGACCCTACGGGTTCAAGAACTATGTAGATATGAGCCAGACACCTCTCTGGTTAATAACCAATAGCGGAACCTCGATGCCCATATTGGCTCCTACATATTCTACGAAGATCTTTATCGGTCAAACCTTATGACAACATACATAATCCCCTTTGTCTACCGGTATGTTACTTGCCCGAGATTCGATCGTCGGTATCTTCATACCTAGTTCAATCTCGTTACCAGCAAGTCTCTATAATCGTTCCGTAATACATCATCCCGCAACTAACTCATTAGTCACTTTGCTTGCAAGGCTTCTTATGATGTGCATTATTGAGAGGGCCCTGAGATACCTCTCCTATACTCGGAGTGACAAATCCTAATCTCGATTCATGCCAACCCAACAAGACACCTTCGGAGATACCTATAGAGCATCTTTATAATCACCCAGTTACGTTGTGATGTGTGATAGCACAGAAGGCATTCCTCCGGTATCCGGGAGTTGCATGATCTCATAGTCAAAGGAATATGTATTTGACATATATGAAAGCAATAGCAATATAACTGAACGATCAACATGCTAAGCTAACGGATGGGTCTTGTCCATCACATTATTCTCCTAATGATGTGATCCCGTTATCAAATGACAACTTATGTCCATGGTTAGGCAACCTTAACCATCTTTGATCAACGAGCTAGTCAAGTAGAGGCTCACTAGGGACTCAGTGTTTTGTCTATGTATTCACACATGTATTAAGGTTTCCGGTCAATACAATTCTAGCATGAATAATAAACATTTATCATGAATAACAAAATATAAAACAACAACTTTATTATTGGCTCTAGGGCATATTTCCTTCAGTCTCTCACTTGCACTAGAGTTAATAATCTAGTTCACATCGCCATGAGATTAACACCAATAGTTTACATTGTCATGTGAATAACACCGATAGTTCACATTGCCATGTGACCAACACCCAAAGGGTTTACTAGAGTCAATAATCTAGTTCACATCGCCATGTGATTAACACTTCAAACAGTGCTAAGGTGTGATCTTGTTTTGCTTGTGAGAGAGGTTTAGTCAACAGGTCTGCCACATTTAGATCCGTATGTATTTTGCAAATTTCTATGTCTATAATGCTCTGTAGGGAGCTACTCTAGCTAATTGCTCCCACTTTCAATATGTATCCAGATTGAGACTCGGAATCATCCAGATCAGTGTCAAAGCTTGCATCGACGTAAACCTTTATGACGAACTCTTTGTCACCTCAATAACCGAGAAACATATCCTTATTACACTAAGGATAATTTTGACCGCTGTCCAGTGATCCACTCCTGGATCACTATTATACCCCCTTGCCAGACACATGGCAAGGCACACATTTGGTCTGGTACACAGCTTGACATGCTTTATAGAATCTATGGCTGAGGCATAGGGAATGACTTTCATTCTCTCTCTATTTTTCTGCCGTGGTCGGGCTTTGAGTCTTACTCAACTTCATAACTTACAATTCAGGCAAGAACTCCTTCTTTGACTGATCCATTTTGAACTCCTTCAAAATCTTATCAAGGTATGTACTCATCGAAAGTCTTATCAAACGTCTTGATCTATCTCTATAGATCTTGATGTCCAACATGTAAGTAGCTTCACCGAGGTTGTCCTTTGAAAATAAAACCTTTCAAACACTCCTTTATGCTTTCCAGAAAATTCTACATCTTTTCCGATCAACAATATGTCATTCACATATACTTATCAGAAAGGTTGTAGTGCTCCCACTTACTTTCTTGTAAATACAAGCTTCACCGCAAGTCTGTATAAAACTATATGCTTTGATTAACTCATCAAAGCGTATATTCCAACTCCGAGATGCTTGCACCAGTCCATAAATGGATCGCTGGAGCTTGAACACTTTGTTAGCACCTTTAGGATCGACAAAACCTTTTGGTTGCATCATATAAAACTCTTCTTTAACTAATCCATTAAGGAATGTTGTTTTGACGTCCATTTGCCAGATTTCATAATCATAAAATGCGGCAATTGCTAACATGATTCGGACATACTTAAGCATCGCTACGAGTGAGAAAATCTCACCGTAGTCAACACCTTGAACTTGTCAAAAACATTTTGCGACAAGTCGAGCTTTGTAGATAGTAACACTACCATTAGTGTATGTCTTCCTCTTGAAGATCCATTTATTCTCAATGGCTTGCCGATCATCGGGCAAGTCCACCAAAGTCCACACTTTGTTCTCATACATGGATCCTATCTCAGATTTCATGGTCTCAAGCCATTTATCGGAATCTGGGCTCATCATAGCTTCTTCATAGTTCGTGGTTTCGCCATGGTCTAGTAACATCACTTCCAAAATAGGATTACCATACCACTCTGGTGCGGATTGTGCTCTACCTACGAGGTTCAATAGTAACTTGATCTGAAGTTTCATGATCATCATACTTAGCCTCCTCTCTAGATGGCGTAGACATCACTAAAACAGTTTTCTGTGATGAGGTACTTTCCAATTCGAGAGAAGGTACAATTACCTCATCAAGTTCTACTTTCCTCCCACTCACTTCTTTCAAGAGAAAACTCCTTCTCTAGAAAGGATCCATTTTTACCTACAAAGATCTTGCCTTCGGATCTGTGGTAGAAGGTGTACCCAACAGTTTCTTTTGGGTATCCTATGAAGACGCAGTTCTCTGATTTGGGTTCGAGCTTATCAGGCTGAAACTTTTTCACATAAGCATCGCAACCCGAAAATTGAAGAAACAACAGCTTAGGTTTGTTGCCAAACCATAGTTCATGCGGTGTCATCTCAACGGATTTAGACGGTGCCCTATTTAACGTGAATGCAGTTGTAGTGGTAAATCGATAAGAGACATCATAGATCGCACCATATCTAATAAAGTACGATTACGACGTTCGGACACACCATTACGCTGTGGTGTTCCAGGTGGCGTGAGTTGTGAAACTATTCCACGTTGTTTTAAATGAAGGCCAAACTCGTAACTCAAATATTTGCCTCCGCAATCAGATCATACAAATTTTTATTGTCTTGTTACGATGACTCTCCACTTTACTCTGAAATTCTTTGAACTTTTCAAATGTTTCAGACTTGTGTTTCATCAAGTAGATATACCCATATCTGCTCAAATCATCCGTGAAGGTCAGAAAATAACGATACCTGCCGTGAGCCTCAACACTCATCGGACCGCATACATCGGTATGTATTATTTCCAACAAGTCAACGGCTCGCTCCATTGTTCTGGAGAACGGAGTCTTAGTCATCTTGCCCATGAGGCATGGTCGCAAGCATCAAATGATTCATAATCAAGTGATTCCAAAAGTCCATTTGCATGGAGTTTCTTCATGCGCTTTACACCAATATGACCTAAACGGCAGTGCCACAAATATGTTGCACTATCATTATCAACTTTACATCTTTTGGCATCAATATTATGAATATGTGTATCACTATGATCAAGATTCAATAAACCATTTATATTGAGTGTATGACCATAGAAGGTTTTATTCATGTAAACAGAATAACAATTATTTTTTGACTTAAATGAATAACAGTATTGCAATAAACATGATCCAATCATATTCATGCTCAATGCAAACACCAAATAGCATTTATTTTAGGTTCAACACTAATCCCGAAGGTAAAGGGAGTCTGCTATGGTGATGTTATCAACCTTGGAATCACTTCCAACACACATCATCACCTCGCCCTTAACTAGTATCTGTTCATTTTGCAACTCTTGTTTTGAGTTACAAATCTTAGCAATTGAACGGGTATCAAATACCTAGGGGCTACTATGAACACTAGTAAAGTATACATCAATAACATGTGTATCAAATAAACCTTTGTTCACTTTGCCATCCTTCTTATCCGCCAAGTTTTTGGGCAATTCCGCTTCCAGTGACCATTTCCTTTAAAGTAGAAGAACTCGATTTCAGGCTTGGGTCCAGCGTTGGGCTTCTTCCTGAGAGTTACAACTTGCTTGCCATTCTTCTTGAAGTTCCCTTTCTTTCCCTTGCCCATTTTCTTGAAACTAGTGGTCTTGTTAATCATCAACACTTGATGTTCTTTCTTGATTTCTACCTTCGCCAATTTCGGCATTGCGAAGAGCTTGGGAATCGTTTTCGTCATCCCTTGCATGTTATAGTTCATCACAAAGTTCTAATAACTTGGTGACAGTGACTAGAGAACTCTGTCAATCACTATCTTATCTGGAAGATTAACTCCCACTTGATTCAAGCAATTGTAGTATCTAGACATACTGAGCACATGCTCACTGGTTGAGCTATTCTCCTCCATTTTGTAGGCAAAGTACTTTTTCAGAGGTCTCATACCTCTTAACACGGGCATGGGTCTGAAATACAAATTTCAACTCTTGGAACATCTCATATACTCTGTGGCGTTCAAAATGTTTTTGACGTCCCGGTTCTAACCCGTAAAGCATGGTGCACTAAACTATCAAGTAGTCATCATACCGAGCTTGTCAAACATTCATAATGTCTGTATCTGCTCTTGCAATAGGTTTGTCACCTAGTGGTGCATCAAGCACATAATTCTTCTATGCAGCAATGAGGATAATCCTCAGATCATGGACCCAGTCTACATCATTGCTACTATCATCTTTCAACTTAGTTTTCTCTAGGAACATATGAAAAATAAAACAAGGGAGCTATACGTGAGCTATTGATCTACAACATAGATATGCAAATACTATCAGTACTAAGTTCATGATAAATTAAGTTCAATTAATCATATTACTTAAGAACTCCCACTTAGATAGACACCCCTCGGGTCATCTAACTGATTACGTGATCCAAATCAACTAAACCATGTCCAATCATCACGTGAGATGGAGTAGTCTTCAATGGTGAACATCTCTATGTTGATCATATCTACTATATGATTCACGTTCGACCTTTCGGTCTCCAGTGTTCCAAGGCCATGTCTGTACATGCTAGTCTCGTCGAGTTTAACCCGAGTATTCCGCATGTGCAAAACTGTCTTGCACCCATTATATGTGAATGTAGAGCTTATCACACCCGGTCATCACATGGTGTCTCAGCACGACGAACTATCGTAATGGTCCATACTCAGGGAGAATACTTATACCTTGAAATTTTAGTGAGGGATCATCTTATAATGCTACCACCGTACTAAGCAAAATAAGACGCATAAAAGATAAACATCACATGCAATCAAAATATGTGACATGATATGGCCATCATCATCCTATGCTTTTGATCTCCATATCCAAAGCATCGTCATGATCTCCATCGTCACTGGCTTGACACCTTGATCTCCATCGTAGCATCGTGGTCGTCTTGTCAACTATTGCTACTACAACTATCACTAACGCATAGTGATAAAGTAAAGCAATTACATGGC
Organism: Triticum aestivum; assembly: GCF_018294505.1. Taxonomy (NCBI): domain Eukaryota; kingdom Viridiplantae; phylum Streptophyta; class Magnoliopsida; order Poales; family Poaceae; genus Triticum; species Triticum aestivum. The sequence goes on along the minus strand of NC_057800.1, from coordinate 479,822,035 downwards.
GTTTTCATTTCATACAATAAAGTGACAACCATAAGGCTCCTGCCGTTTGCCAGTAACTTTTACAAAACATGATCATCTCATACAATAACGTATATCACATCATGTCTTGACCATATCACATCACAACATGCCCTGCAAAAACAAGTTAGACGTCCTCTACTTTGTTGTTGCAAGTTTTACATGGCTGCTATGGGCTTCTAGCAAGAACCATTCTTACCTACGCATCAAAACCACAACGATGATTTATCAAGTTTGTTGTTTTAAGCTTCAGCAAGGACCGGTCGCAGTCAAATTCGATTCAACTAAAGTTGGAGAAACAGACACCCGCCAGCCACCATCACGCGAAACTAGTTGCATGTCTGTCGGTGGAACCGGTCTCATGAACGTGGTCATGTAAGGTTGGTCTGGGCTGTTTCATCCAACAATACCGCCGAATCAAAATAACACATTGGTGGTAAGCAGTATGACGATCACTGCCCACAACTCTTTGTGTTCTACTCGTGCATGAAGGAAATATGCCCTAGAGGCAATAATAAAGTTATTATTTATTTCCTTATATCATGATAAATGTTTATTACTCATGCTAGAATTGTATTAACCGGAAACATAATACATGTATAAACAAACAGAATGTCACTAGTATGCCTCTACTTGACTAGCTCGTTAATCAAAGATGGTTATGTTTCCTAACCATGAACAAAGAGTTGTTATTTGATTAACGGGATCACATCATTAGGTGAATGATCTGATTGACATGACCCATTCCATTAGCTTAGCACCCGATCGTTTAGTATGTTGCTATTGCTTTCTTCATGACTTATACATGTTCCTATGACTATGAGATTATGTAACTCCCGTGTGCCGGAGGAACACTTTGTGTGCTACCAAACGTCACAACATAACTGGGTGATTATAAAGGTGCTCTACAGGTGTCTCCAAAGGTACATGTTGGGTTGACGTATTTCGAGATTAGGATTTGTCACTCTGATCGACGGAGAGGTATCTCTGGGCCCTCTCGGTAATGCACATCACTTAAGCCTTGCAAGCATTGCAACTAATGAGTTAGTTGCGGGATGATGTATTACGGAACGAGTAAAGAGACTTGCCGGTAACGAGATTGAACTAGGTATTGGATACAGACGATCGAATCTCGGGCAAGTAACATACCGATGACAAAGGGAACAACGTATGTTGTTATGCGGTCTGACCGATAAAGATCTTCATAGAATATGTAGGAGCCAATATGGGCATCAAGGCCCAGCTATTGGTTATTGACCGGAGACGTGTCTCGGTCATGTCTACATTGTTCTCGAACCGTAGGGTCCGCACGCTTAAGGTTTCGATGACAATTATATTATGAGTTTATGAGTTTTGATGTACCGAAGGAGTTCGGAGTCCCGGTGAGATCGGGGACATGACGAGGAGTCTCTAAATGGTCGAGACGTAAAGATTGATATATTGGACGACTATATTCGGACATCGGAAAGGTTCCGAGTGATTCGGGTATTTTTCGGAGTACCGGGGAGTTACAGGAATACGGGGGAGAAGTATTGGGCCTTATTGGGCCATACGGGAAAGAGAGAGGGGCTGCCCAGGGCAGGCCGCGCCCCCCCCAAGGCCTAGTCTGAATTGGACTAGGGGGAGGGGCTGCGCCCCCTCCTTCCTTCCCTTCTCCCTTCCCTTCCTTGTCTCCTACTCCTAATACATGGAAGGACTCCTAGTTGGACTAGGAAAGGGGGAATCCTACTCCCGGTGGGAGTAGGACTCCCCTAGGGCGCGCCAAAGAGAGGGCCGGCCCTCCCCTCCTCCACTCCTTTATATACGGGGGCAGGGGGCACCCCATAGACACAAGTTGATCTTCGTGATCGTTCCTTAGCCGTGTGCGGTGCCCCCCTCCACGATATTACAGCCGTGTGCGGTGCCCCTCCTCCACTCCTTCATATTGTAGCGGTGCTTAGGCGAAGCCCTGCGACGGTTAAACATCAAGATCGTCACCACGCCGTCGTGCTGACGAAACTCCTCCCCGAAGCTCTGCTGGGTCGGAGCCCGGGGAGCGTCATCGAGCTGAACGTGTGCCAAGAACTCGGAGGTACCGGAGTAACGGTGCTTGGATCAGTTGGACCAGGAAGACGTACGACTACTTCCTCTACATTGCATCAACGCTTCTGCTTCGGTCTACAAGGGTACGTAGATCACACTCTCCCCTCTCGTTGCTATGCATCACCATGATCTTGCATGTGCGTAGGATTTTTTTTGAAATTACTACGTTCCCCAACAGTGGCATCCGAGCCTAGGTTTTATGTGTTGATGTTATATGCATGAGTAGAAAACAAGTGAGTTATGGGCGATATAAGTCATACTGCTTACCAGCATGTCATACTTTGGTTCGGTGGTATTGTTGGACGAAGCGGCCCGGACCGACATTACGTGTACGCTTATGCGAGACCGGTTCTCCCGACGTGCTTTGCACATAGGTGGCTTGCGGGTGACAGTTTCTCCAACTTTAGTTGAACTGAGTGTGGCTATGCCCGGTCCTTGCGAAGGTTAAAATAGCACCAACTTGACAAACTATCGTTGTGGTTTTGATGCATAGGTAAGACTGGTTCTTGCTTAAGCCCGTAGCAGCCACGTAAAAACTTGCAACAACAAAGTAGAGGACGTCTAACTTGTTTTTGCAGGGCATGTTGTGATGTGATATGGTCAAGACATGATGCTAAATTTTATTGTATGAGATGATCATGTTTTGTAACCAAGCTATCGGCAACTGGCAGGAGCCATATGGTTGTCGCTTTATTGTATGCAATGCAATCGTGCTGTAATGCTTAACTTTATCACTAAGCGGTAGCGATAGTCGTGGAAGCATAAGATTGGCGAGACGACAACGATACTACGATGGAGATCAAGGTGTCGCGCCGGTGACGATGGTGATCACGACGGTGCTTCGGAGATGGAGATCACAAGCACAAGATGATGATGGCCATATCATATCACTTATATTGATTGCATGTGATGTTTATCTTTTATGCATCTTATCTTGCTTTGATTGACGGTAGCATTGTAAGATGATCTCTCACCAATTATCAAGAAGTGTTCTCCCTGAGTATGCACCGTTGCGAAAGTTCTTCGTGCTGAGACACCACGTGATGATCGGGTGTGATAGGCTCTACGTTCAAATACAACGGGTGCAAAACAGTTGCACATGCGGAATACTCAGGTTATACTTGACGAGCCAAGCATATACAAATATGGCCTCGGAACACGGAGACCGAAAGGTCGAGCGTGAATCATATAGTAGATATGATCAACATAGTGATGTTCACGAATGAAACTACTCCATCTCACGTGATGATCGGACATGGTTTAGTTGATTTGGATCACGTGATCACTTAGAGGATTAGATGGATGTCTATCTAAGTGGGAGTTCTTAGGTAATATGATTAATTGAACTTAAATTTATCATGAACTTAGTCCTGGTAGTATTAGCATATCTATGTTGTAGATCAATAGCTCGCGTTGTTGCTTCCCTGTGTTTATTTTGATATGTTCCTAGAGAAAATTGTGTTGAAAAATGTTAGTAGCAATGATGCGGATTGGATCTGTGATCTGAGGTTTATCCTCATTGCTGCACAGAAGAATTATGTCCTTGATGCACCGCTAGGTGATAGACCTATTGCAGGAGCAGATGCAGACGTTATGAACGTTTTGCTAGCTAAATATGATGACTACTTGATAGTTTAGTGCACCATGCTTAACGGCTTAGAATCGGGACTTCAAAGATGTTTTGAACGTCATGGACCATATGAGATGTTCCAGAAGTTGAAGTTAATATTTCAAGCAAATACCCGAGTTAAGAGATATGAAGTCTCCAACAAGTTCTATAGCTAAAAGATGGATGAGAATTGCTCAACTAGTGAGCATGTGCTCAGATTGTCTGGGTACTACAATCGCTTGAATCAAGTGAGAGTTAATCTTCCAGATAAGATAGTGATTGACAGAATTCTCTAGTCACCATCACCAAGTTAGTAGAACTTCGTGATGAACTATAATATGTAAGGGATAACAGAAACGATTCCCAAGCTTTTCGTGATGCTGAAATCGACGAAGGTAGAAATCAAGAAAAACATCAAGTGTTGATGGTTGACGAAACCACTAGTTTCAAGAAAAAGGGCAAAGGGAAGAAGGGGAACTCCAAGAAGAATGGCAAGCAAGTTGCTGCTCAAATGAAGAAGCCCAAGTCTGGTCCTGAGCCTGAGACTAAGTGCTTCTACTGCAAAGGAACTGGTCACTGGAAGCGGAACTACCCCAAGTATTTGGCGGATAAGAAGGATGGCAAAGTGAACATAGGTATATTTGATACACATGTTATTGATGTGTACTTTACTAGTGTTTATAGCAACCCCTCAGTATTTGATACTAGTTCAGTTGCTAAGATTAGTAACTCGAAACGGGAGTTGCAGAATGAACAGAGACTAGTTAAGGGTGAAGTGATGATGTGTGTTGGAAGTGGTTCCAAGATTGATATGATCATCATCTACACTCCCTATACTTTCGGGATTAGTATTGAACCTAAATAAGTGTTATTTGGTGTTGAGCATGAATATGATTTTGATCATGTTTATTGCAATACGGTTATTCATTTAAGTTAGAGAGCAACTGTTGTTCTATTTACATGAATAAAACCTTCTATGGTCATACACACCAACGAAAATGGTTTGTTGGATCTCGATCGTAGTGATACACATATTCATAATATTGAAGCCAAAAGATGCAAAGTTAATAATGATAGTGCAAATTATTTGTGGCACTGCCGTTTAGGTCATATTGGTGTAAAGCGCATGAAGAAACTCCATGCTGATGGGCTTTTGGAATCACTTGATTATGAATCACTTGATGCTTGCGAACCATGCCTCATGGGCAAGATGACTAAGACTCTGTTCTCCGGAACAGTGGAGCGAGCAACTGACTTATTGGAAATAATACATACTGATGTATGCGATCCGATGAGTGTTAAGGCTCACAGCGGGTATCGTTATTTTCTGACCTTCACAGATGATTTGAGCAGATATGGGTATATCTACTTGATGAAACATAAGTCTGAAACATTTGAAAAGTTCAAAGAATTTCTGAGTGAAGTGGAAAATCATCGTGACAAGAAAATAAGGTTTCTACGATCTGATCGCGGAGACAAATATTTGAGTTACGAGTTTGGTCTACATTTGAAACAATGCAGAATAGTTTTGCAACTCACGCCACCTGGAACACCACAGCATAATGGTGTGTCCGAACATCATAACCGTACTTTATTGGATATAGTACTACCAATATCGTTTTGGGATCATGCATTAGAGACAGCTGCATTCACATTAAAAAGGGGCACCATCTAAGTCCATTGAGACGACACAATATGAACTATGGTTTGGCAAGAAACCAAAGTTGTCATTTCTTAAAGTTTGGGGTTGCGATGCTTATAAGAAAAAGTTTCATCATGATAAGCTCAAACCCAAATCGGAGAAATGTGTCTTCATAGGATACCCAAAGGAGACAGTTGGGTACACCTTCTATCACAGATCCGAAGGCAAGACATTCGTTGCTGAGAATGGATACTTTCTAGAGAAGAAGTTTCTCTCGAAAGAAGTGGGTGGGAGGAAAGTAGAACTTGATGAGGTAATTGTACCTTCTCCCTTATTGGAAAGTAGTTCATTACAGAAATCTGTTCCTGTGACTACTGCACCAATTAGTGAGGAAGCTAATGATGATGATCATGAAACTTCAGATCAAGTTACTACCGAATCTCGTAGGTAAACCAGAATGAGATCCGCACCAGAGTAGTACGGTAATCCTATTCTGGAAGTCATGTTATTAGACCATGACGAACTTGTGAACTATGAGGAAGCGATGATGAGCCCAGATTCCGCGAAATGGCTTGAGGCCATGAAATCTGAGATGAGATCCATGTACGAGAACAAAGTATAGACTTTGATTGACTTGCCCGATGATCGGCAAGTAAATGGATCTTCAAGAGGAAGACGGACGTTGATAGTAGTGTTACTATCCACAAAGCTAGACTTGTCGAAAAAGGTTTTTGACAAAGTTCAAGGTGTTGACTACGATGAGAGTTTCTCACTCGTATCTATGCTTGAGTCTGTCCGGATCATGTTAGCAATTGCCGCATTTTATAAAATCCGACAAATGGATAAACAAAACTGCATTCCTTAATGGATTTATTAAAGAATATGATGCAACTAGAAGGTTTTGTCAATCCTAAAGGTGTTAACAAAATATGCAAGCTCCAACGATCCATCAATGGACTGGTTCAAGCATCTCGGAGTTGGAATATACGCTTTGATAAGTTGATCAAAGCATATAGTTTTATACAGACTTGCGGTGAAGCCTGTATTTACAAGAAAGTGAGTGGGAGCACTACAACATTTCTGATAAGTATATGTGAATGACATATTGTTGATCGGAAATAATGTAGAATTATTCTGCAAAGCATAAAGGAGTGTTTGAAAGGAGTTTTTTTTCAAAGAAAAACCTCAGTGAAGCTGCTTATATATTGAGCATCAAGATCTATAGAGATAGATCAAAATGCTTGATAAGTTTTTTCAACGAGTACATACCTTGACAAAATTTTGAAGTAGTTCAAAATGGAACAGTCAAAGAAAGAATTCTTGCCTGTGTTACAAGGTGTGAAATTGAGTAAGACTCAAAGCCCGAGCACGGCAGAAAATAGAAAGAGAATGAAAGTCATTCCCTATGCCTTGGCCATAGGTTCTATAAAGTATGCCATGCTGTGTACCAGATCTATTGTATACCCTACCACTGAGTTTGGCAAGGGAGTACAATAGTGATCTAGGAGTAGATCACTGGACAGTGGTCAAAATTATCCTTAGTGGAATAAGGATATGTTTCCCGATTATGGAAGTGAAAAAAGGTTCGTCGTAAAGGGTTACGTCGATGCAAGTTTTGACACTAATCTAGATGACTCTAAGTCTCGGTCTAGATACATATTGAAAGTGGGAGCAATTAGCTAGAGTAGCTCCATGCAGAGCATTGTTGACATAGAAATTTGCAAAATACATGCGGATCTGAATGTGGCAGACCCGTTGACTAAGATTCTCTCACAAGCAAAACATGATCACACCTTAGTACTCTTTGGGTGTTAATCACATAGCAATGTCAACTAGATTACTGAATCTAGTAAACCCTTTGGGTGTTGGTCACATGGCGATGTGAACTATGGGTGTTAATCACATGATGATGTGAACTATCGATGTTAATCACATGGTGATGTGATCTAGATTATTGACTCTAGTGCAAGTGGGAGACTGAAGGAAATATGCCCTAGAGGAAATAATAAAGTTATTATTTATTTCCTTATATCATGATAAATGTTTATTATTCATGCTAGAATTGTATTAACCGGAAACATAATACATGTGTGAATACATAGACAAACAGAATGTCACTAGTATGCCTCTACTTGACTAGCTCGTTAATCAAAGATGGTCATGTTTCCTAACCATGAACAAAGAGTTGTTATTTGATTAACGGGATCACATCATTAGGTGAATGATCTGATTGACATGACCCATTCCATTATCTTAGCACCCGATCGTTTAGTATGTTTCTATTGCTTTCTTCATGACTTATACATGTTCCTATGACTATGAGATTATGTAACTCCCGTGTGCCGGAGGAACACTTTGTGTGCTACCAAACGTCACAACGTAACTGGGTGATTATAAAGGTGCTCTACAGGTGTCTCCAAGGGTAGATGTTGGGTTGACGTATTTCGAGATTAGGATTTGTCACTCCGGTCGACGGAGAGGTATCTCTGGGCCCTCTCGGTAATGCACATCACTTAAGCCTTGCAAGTATTGCAACTAATGAGTTAGTTGCAGGATGATGTATTACGGGACGAGTAAAGAGACTTGCCGGTAACGAGATTGAACTAGGTATTGGATACCGACGATCGAATCTCGGGCAAGTAACATACCGATGACAAAGGGAACAACGTATGTTGTTATGCGGTCTGACCGATAAAGATCTTCGTAGAATATGTAGGAGCCAATATGGGCATCCAGGTCCCGCTATTGGTTATTGACCGGAGACGTGTCTCGGTCATGTCTACATTGTTCTCGAACCGTAGGGTCCGCACGCTTAAGGTTTCAATGACAGTTATATTATGAGTTTATGAGTTTTGATGTACCGAAGGAGTTCGGAGTCCCAGATGAGATCGGGGACATGACGAGGAGTCTCTAAATGGTCGAGACATAAAGATCGATATATTGGACGACTATATTCGGACATCGGAAAGGTTCTGAGTGATTCGGGTATTTTTCGGAGTACCGGGGAGTTACGGGAATACGGGGGAGAAGTATTGGGCCTTATTGGGCCATACGGGAAAGAGAGAGGGGCTGCCCAGGGCAGGGCGCGCGCCCCCCCAAGGCCTAGTCCGAATTGGACTAGGGGGAGGGGCTGCGCCCCCTCCTTCCTCCCTTCTCCCTTCCCCTTCCTTGTCTCCTACTCCTAATACATGGAAGGACTCCTAGTTGGACTAGGAAAGGGGGAATCCTACTCCCGGTGGGAGTAGGACTCCCCTAGGGCGCGCCATAGAGAGGGCCGGCCCTCCCCTCCTCCACTCCTTTATATACGGGGGCAGGGGGCACCCCATAGACACAAGTTGATCTTCGTGATCGTTCCTTAGCCGTGTGCGGTGCCCCCCTCCACGATATTACACCTCGATCATATTGTAGCGGTGCTTAGGCGAAGCCCTGCGACGGTTAAACATCAAGATCGTCACCACGCCGTCGTGCTGACGAAACTCCTCCCCGAAGCTTTGCTGGATCGGAGCCCGGGGAGCGTCATCGAGCTGAACGTGTGCCAAGAACTCGGAGGTACCGGAGTACCGGTGCTTGGATCGGTTGGACCGGGAAGACGTACGGCTACTTCCTCTACGTTGCATCAATGCTTCCGCTTCGGTCTACAAGGGTACGTAGATCACACTCTCCCCTCTCGTTGCTATGCATCACCATGATCTTGCGTGTGCGTAGGAATTTTTTTGAAATTACTACATTCCCCAACAGTGCATATCATCTACGCATAGATCTGGCTCGGATGCCACTGTTGTGAAATGTAGCATGAAATTTCAAAAATTTCCTACGCTCATGCAAGATCTATCTAGGAGATGCATAGCAACGAGAGGGGGAGAGCATCTTCATACCCTTGAAGATCGCAAAGCGGAAGTGTTTATCAACGCGATTGATGTAGTCGTACACCTTCACGATCCGTCCCGATCAAGTACCGAACGTACGGCACCTCCGCGTTCAGCACACGTTCAGCTCGATGACGTCCTCGTCTTCTTGATCCAGCAAGACGAGCGAAGTAGTAGATGAGTTCAGGCAGCACGACGGTGTGGTGACGGTGTTGGTGAAGAAAAATCTTCGCAGGGCTTCGCCAAGCACGATGGAAACTATGACGGGGGATAAACTAGATGGGACAGGGTTGCCGGCACATGGCTTGGTGATTCTTGATGTGTTCCAGGTGCTAGCCCTACCCCTCTATTTATATGTTGAGCCCTAGGGTCAAAACTTGGAGTAAAGCCTCCTCAAAGTCGGTTTTGCCCGCAAGGAAGAGTCCTTCTCGGACTTCCAGGACCAGACGCCACGGTCCTTGGCGTCTGGCCCGGACACCATGGGTCTCGGCGTTTGGCCCATGGCCAGACGCCAGGGTCTCCGGTGTTTGGCCCCCTGGCCTCCGCAAAACTCCTTTTGCACCGACCTAAAGCCCCGTGGGCTTCACCCCTTGGCCGAACCATATCATCCTCTATATCAATCTTTATCTTCGGACCATTCCGGAGCTCCTCATCATGTCTGTGATCTCATCCAGGACTCCGAACAACATTCGGTCACCAACATACATAACTCATATAACAATATATCGTCAACGAACGTTAAGTGTGCGGACCCTACGGGTTCGAGAACTATGTAGACATGACCGAGACACCACTCTGGTCAATAACCAATAGAGGAAGTTGGATTCCCATATTGTCTCCTACATATTCTACGAAGATCTTTATCGATCGAACCTTATGACAACATACGCAATTCCCTTTGTCTATGTAACGCCCCGAGACCGATGTGTCAGGTGTCCTCCAGTTATTCGTTGTTGTTGCCTTGTCCTTGCTTGCGTGTCATGCATCTCATATCATGTCTTCATGTGCATTTCATTTGCATACATGTTCGTCTCATGCATCCGAGCATTTTTCCTGTTGTCCGTTTTGCATTCCGACGCTCCTATGTCAACCGGTGCCCCTTTCTACCTCTTTTCATGTGCGGGTGTTAAACGTTTTCGGATCAGACCGAGACTTGTCATGCGGCCTTGGTTTACTACCGGTAGACCGCCTGTCAAGCTTCGTGTCATTTGGACTTCATTTGATACTCCAACTGTTAACCGAGGGACCGAAAAGGCCTCATGTGTGTTGCAGCCCAACATCCCTCCAAAGTGGCCCAAAACCCATCCAAACCCACTCTATCATCTCGGTCGTTCGATCACGATCGCATGGCCGAAAACCGCACCTCATTTGGACTCTCCTACCTCCCTCTACCTATAAATATGTGGCTCTCCCCGAATTTTCGCGCAGTCCAAACCCTAGCCTTCCTCTACCTCGCGCCACCGGACAAAAATCCCTGCTGCCGCACATGTCTGCCTCCACCTCTACAACCAATCCGACGCCGCCACATCACCGCCTTCGCCGCCTCAACCAACCAGACAGTGCCACCTGTCCTGTCGCGCGCCTCCCACCTCCCGCGGCCCGTCGGGCCCAGGGCAGGCCCACCCGGGCCCCGATCCGCTCCGCCACCGCTCGTCGCCGCAAGCGCGCGCCGTCGCCCCGCGCCAGGTCGGCCCCACCGCCTCGGGCGCCCCACGCCGCCCGCGTGCTCCGGTCGCCGCCGGAGTTGCTCACCGGCCACAGCGAGCCACCGTACCGCGCCTCCTCGCCAGCGATCAACTCGCCGCCCGGCGCCGGCAACCGCCCCGACGACCTCTCTTCATCTTCCTCGAGCAACAGCTCCGGCCACCGCGTGCAATAGCTTCGGCGACCTTCCGGCCCCGCCTCGTCATCCGTGCCAGATCTGGAACCCTAGCGGTTGACTTTTTCCTCTCCTCTGATATTTTTTTGCATACTTTGTCATGCTATAACTCTGCACCTGTTGCTCTGATTCATGCGTGTAGCATATCAAAATGTTCGCCTCGACGAGTACGTCATTTCATATCACTGCATCATTCTCTTGTGAGCTCATCTTGACGCCCGAAATGCTGTTGGAAGAGGGCTATGTGATGATAGTTTCAGATCTGTTTCAGCAATTGCCCTTTTGTCATTTTTGCCATGATTGATGTGTGCATGCTTTGATCCTGAGCTCTACATGTGTTTTGTTATATGCCATGCTATCTTTACAGGGGTGTATGCCATGTATTTTTGTGATCTTTCTAGTGACTAGCACAAGCATGCAAAGTAGCTTACTCAATGATGCTGATTTTAGGAACTTAGAATTTCACAAAGTCCTTATCCTGTTATAGTTTTTATGCCATATGTTCATATTGTTTCCTAGTGATCCGTGCCTCTTTTGAGCATGATCAGTAAGGATGTTTTGTAGATAATGTTGTGCTCTACCCATCCATGTCTTTGTTTGCAAATATGGAGCACCCTAGCTTGACTCAATCGAGCTCTACTTTTGCTATAAAATGTTCCTGGCAGATTGCTAACATGTTTAGCACTTTTGCCGAGCTTGTTGTAGTTGATCTGTGCATGCTATGTTGTTGTTTTTGCCATGTCTAGCTTCTATGCCATGTCTATTTGCTAGGTGTATGCTTAGTTTGTCATGCAATGCCTCGTAGTGAGTGCATCGAGCTCGTAAACATGCCTACTTGATATCTGTTTTGCCATGCTCCAGTTTTTCACCAAGTCTGAATCTGTTTATGTTTTTGCTATGTTCACATGCTTGCAATTGTATTTTCTGATCCCTTTTGGCTCTTGGTCACTAAGGGACTTTTGTTATATGCTTTAAGTATATTAATGCCATGCTTTGCTTTGCCATGATATGTTCCTGTAGCATGTTGTTACCTTGCTCTAAACATTGCTTCCTGATGTTAAATTCCTGACTTGCTGTTAATTTCACCAAGTCTGAAACCTGTTATATTTTGCATTTTTGCCATGCTTGTTTGAGCTTGCTATTGAGTGAATTAGCCGTAGCTCAGTGTTCATCTTTTGTTAAGCATCATGAGTGGATCCCTGCCATGTATTTTGTTGTCATGTTGGAGTGCTGTAGCATGTTGTTCTTGATGCATTTAGGTGATCTCGTGTTGATTATCGCAAACCGGTGCCATATTTGTTTTGCTTGCCATTTCCAAACTGTGCATCCGATTCCGGTGATCTTTATATCGATTTTGACCAAAATCAACTCCTCTTTCCAGTGGCACTCTTGGATTTCCTAGTTGAGGCCAGGTTCAATCATTCCTTTCCAAATCATGCATATGCATCGCATACCGCATCCCGCATATGATGCATGTTCATGTGTTGGTTGTTTACTATGTTGTGTGCATTTCCGGTGTTGCTTCTTCAGGTTGGTTCCGATAACGTCGCGTTTGTGAGGAACCGTTCTACTGCGTCCGTTTGTCTTCTTCATGGACTTGTTCTTCTTCCTTGCGGGATTTCAGGCAAGATGACCATACCCTTGAAATCACTTCTATCTTTTGCTATGCCTATGCTGCGATACCTACCACTTGCTTATCATGCCTCCCATATTGCTAAGCCAAGCCTCTAACCCACCTTGTCCTAGCAAACCGTTGTTTGGCTATGTTACCGCTTTGCTCAGCCCCTCTTATAGCGTTGTTAGTTGCAGGTGAAGATTGGAGTTTGTTCCATGTTGGAACATGGATATTTTGTTGGGATATCACAATATCTCTTATTTAATTAATGCATCTATATACTTGGTAAAGGCTGGAAGGCTCGGCCTTACGCCTGGTGTTTTGTTCCACTCTTGCCGCCCTAGTTTCCGTCATATCGGTATTATGTTCCCGGTTTTTTGCGTTCCTTACACGGTTGGGTTATAATGGGAACCCCTTGACAGTTCGCCTTGAATAAAACTCTTCCAGCAATGCCCAACATTGGTTTTACCATTCGCCACCTAGCCTTTTCTTTCCCTTGGGTAGGCCTGCCCAAGGGTCATCTTTATTAACCCCCCCCCCCCCCCCCGGGCCAGTGCTCCTCTGAGTGTTGGTCCAAACTAGAGCCCTGTGCAGTGCCCCCTCAGGGAAACTCAAGGTTTGGTTTTAGTTGTACGGAGCGCTCATCTGAGTATGCTCTGAGAACAAGATATGTGCAGCTCCTGTCAGGATTTGTCGCACATTCGGGCGGTGTTGCTGGACTTGTTTTACCATTGTCGAGGATGTCTTGTTACCGGGATGCCGAGTCTGATCGGATTGTCTTGGGAGAAGGAATATCCTTCGTTAACCATGAGAGCTTGTGATGGGCTAAGTTGGGACACCCCTGCAGGGATTTGAACTTTCAAAAGCCGTGCCCGCGGTTATGGGCAGATGGGAATTTGTTAATGTCCGGTTGTAGAAAACCTGAAGTTTATCTTAATTAAAATACATCAACCGCGTGTGTAGCCGTGATGGTCTCTTCTCGGCGGAGTCCGGGAAGTGAACACGGTGTTGGAGTTATGCTTGACGTAGGTTGTTCTAGGATCACTTCTTGATCATAGTTGTTCGACCGTGCTTTTGCCTTCTCTTCTCGCTCTCATTTGCGTATGTTAGCCACCAAATATGCTAGTCGCTTGCTGCAGCTCCACCTCATACCTTTTATAAGCTTAAATAGTCTTGATCGCGAGGGTGTGAGATTGATGAGTCCCCGTGACTCACAGATACTTCCAAAACCAGTTTGCAGGTGCCAATGATACCGTACAGGTGACGCAACCGAGCTCAAGGAGGAGCTAGTTGAAGATCGTGTTCGTTATGTTGTTCCGTTTCTAGTTGATCAGTAGTGGAGCCCAGTTGGGTCGATCGGGGATCTGTGTAGCATTTGGGGTACTCTTCTTTTATTTTGGTTCCATAGTCGGACCTTGATTGTATCTGGATGATGTAATGATTTATTCATGTATTATGTGACGTGGCGATTGTAAGCCAACTATGTATCTCTTTCCCTTATGTATTACATGGGTTGTGTGAAGATTACCTCACTTGCAACATTGCTTTCAATGCGGTTATGCCTCTAAGTCATGCTTCGACATGTGGGAGATATAGCCGCATCGAGGGCATTACTAGTTGGTATCGGAGCCTTCCCCGACTCAGGAGCCCCCTGCTTGATCGAATCGCTGGCGTTGTAGAGTCTAGAAAAATGTTTTGAGTCTTTTAGGATTATATATATATATATATATATCGGAGAGTAGGACTTCTTTGTACTCCTCAGTCCCTTCGTCGCTCTGGTGAGGCATCGTGACGTAGAGTTTTGACTCTTCTCTTCTCAAATTTCACTAAAAAAATTTAGGATCACACAGGTATCTTGGAATCGTTCCGATGGTTTTGTGACGAGAACATTGTTCTTGGTGCCTCCTGACATTTAGGGGTTGTGTCAGTGTCCCGGGGAGTTGAGCTCCGAGGTGTTGTCGTCATAATTTTATCGTTGAGATTCTGGAATACCTGAGTTTCGTCGACGTCGGAAATCTCTTTTATGCAGTTGTTGGTGAGATAACCTCGATGCCACCTAGTACTGGGGCGGGAGTTCGGGAGTATTGCCATAACTCGTATAACAGATGCTTTTCGAAGGTTAAGGTAAATGATTTCCGAAAGTTTTCTTGGTTATGTGTTGAAGGATGGATACATCTGGATGTAGGATTTGCTAGATTTGAGTGAGATATTATGCTTCCCCTGTATCCCCAACACCTGATTGCATAACCGGAAAGTTTCGGGAGTTTATAAGTGGGAATTCAAGTAGCTCCTAGGATATTTTTTCCGACAGATGTATGATATGAAATTGGGGTTCGACGTCTAGTGGTCCACCTATCCACGGTTGGTTTTACAGTGGTCTCGTTGTGTCTTAAAGAGTCCTTGGCTATGCTGACTCGGGGACGCTTCGCATGTCATGTGCACTGCCTTGTACATGAAGGTGATGTACGATTGAGCCCGTGTAGGCCCCACCACAAAAACTTTGGACGAAATCTCTATCATATGTTTGTTCCGGCTTATTCTGCAAGCCAATCCTTTGTTTTGTTTTGAGTGCCTGTATTCGAGTTGCTTCAATGTCAAGTGTTGATTCCATACCTTTTCCTAAATGGTGTTCTTATACTCCGATGTGAATACTAATCCTTCTCGACCATCGAGTCTGTCATGTCAATCCTTTTCAACCGGTGTGTTTTCTCTTTAAGTGGATCCGATCATTTCAACATCCGCTAGATCAAGTATCAGTTCTTCTCAAAGGTGTTTGTTTCATTCGTCTCCAAGTTGCCTTTGTTTTTACCGCCCACCCACCCCTTTTCTTTAAGGAATCCGATGTCTTAATCAAGTATCCTTTTATTCTTGTGAAGTCTCTCCATTCTTTTCCGTCTATGTTCTTATCCGGTGATTCTCATGAAGATACTAACGGAGCCTCAAGTTCATCATTATTTGTTATTTTCTTCTCCGGTGGGTCCAATTCAAGCTTTGTTGATCATATCCTTTCCTCGTTTTAAATGTCTTCTCTTGCCGGTGCACCTCTCAATCATCCATTTCTCGCTAATCATTTGTTCCAGAGTGCTCAAGATATATCGATGATTCGTGTTTCCACTCTACATTCGTTCAAGATCTTTCGAGGATGTTATCTCATTCAAGTCATTTAATTCAACCGGCGCAATCTTTCTTTTAAATCACTTCAACGGTGTTTCTTTTGAGTGGGCCCTAACCCACAGGTCTTTTCCCAGAATCTTACCTGACTCTTCTAATTTTACCGGAGCTATTCTCAAATCTTTCAAAGTTTGATGTAAGAATGACTCGTCATCGGTCATATGTATTTCTCTAAGATCTTTTAAATTCTTTGCATCGTTGGCTCAACCTTTCCATTCTTCATTCCGGAGTATCTCAGTAATTCATGGTGGTGTTTCTCGTCGTCATTCTCAACACTTGAAGACCGAAGAGGAATTTTTCCTCCATATCTTACTCCATTCTCTTCAAGATTCGTGGTTCTAGCTTAATGCCATCCTCTCATAATTGATTTCGTTTGTGAGAATTCTTTCACCTATCCGGAGCAATTCAAGATTATTTTCAATTTGATTCTTGGAGCCCATCTTTTCAGAAGACTTATTCATTCTCAGCTGCCAGTTATCATTCTCCAGTCTTACCGGTGCATCGATCAAATATCCTCTAATCAGTTCATGATCTCTTCGTTCTCATGTATCTAAATCCTACAAGCATCTTCGTTCTTTTTCTAATTCTTCCCGGTGTTTCTTTATTTTTTCTTCGTCCATTTTCAATTCTTACCGGTGTTTCTTTATCTTTCCTTCGTTCATTTTCAATTCTTACAGTGGTTCGTTCAAGAGATCTCTTCTTTCGTTACCGTATCAAGTCACTCGTTCTTTCCAATCCTACCGCTGGTTTCTTGAAGACCTTCTCAAATTTATGCTATACCTCTATTAATCCATTGCTTGTCATCAATTTAAATTGGTGAAGGATAAGCATAACGTAATTCTTATTCCTGTTTCACCCAAGTGTTTAATTCCTTATTCAGGAGGTCCATCAAATTCTCGGTTTCACTTGTTTCATCTTTTCTTTTTCGAAGTTCCAAGTTTCCACTTTATCTTGTCGCAAAGCTTCATATAATCATTGCAAGGCTTCAACCTTACTCTTTTCATCTTTCTTTTCGATTGATCATTCTTTTGTTTACTGGAGTTCTTCATGAAGGTTCTACATGTTGGTTCATAAAGGATATAATTCCTTCTCGAAGTGTTCGTCAACATTCTTTCCAGAGGAGCTCAAGCATTCTTCATCTTGCAATCCAGAGTGCAATCCTTTCTACCGTATCATTGGGGTGGTATTATGTCATTCTTGATAATTTGAGTTCATGTTTCATGATTCACATGTTGTTAAGAATGAGGTATTTTAAATCCATCAACCTCTTCATTCGAGTTATCTTGGGTTATATTTCACCTAAAGCCTCCTGAAGGATTGTTGCTATTTATGGTGCTTATAATGACCCAAGTTCTTCATTTATCCTCCCGGTGATATAGTTTCTCGTCTCCTTGTTCATATCAATCCAATTCTTTTCCCGTGAGTGGCAGGTTATCACCTCAAGTTTCAAGATGTTTTCTATAAGCCCACAACAAGCTTACTCTTTTCGTTGTTGGTTCTCTAACAATTCCGTTCGACCCTCTCCTAAAGATGCCTTTTCAAGCTCTTTTGTGGTAGAAGTTGGCCTTTTCTTCTCCATTCTCCTATTTCAATTATCTATCTTCTATTCTTTTCTTCCGGAGGCATTGTGTTGTTGCTCTCTTCAACCCTTCTTCTTGTTCTTGTCAGGACCTTGTTCTTTTCTTGGTTTATCCATTTAACCGGAGTGTTGTGTCCTCTGCTCAAGTTCTTTCATCTTATCAAGTCTTTCATCTTTTTTTTCAACCGAAGTGCTACCCGAATTGAATCTTTCTTATTCCTCTTTCTTACCGGAGTGCTTTCAACTTCGTTCATCGCCGTTGCTTTCTTTCTTTCAATTGGCTTAACCTTTTTCAAGGTTTTTTGGTTTCACTCATTTGTCAATGAAGCAACTTAGTTTTACCTCTTCTCTTTCTCTTCCGTTTTCCCTCCGGTGCCATTCTAGATCTCGAGACGAGATCCTCTCGTAGTGGTGGAGTGTTGTAACACCCCGAGACCGATGTGCCAGGTGTGCTCCAGTTTTTCGCTGTTGTTGCCTTTTCTTTGCTTGCGTGTCATGCATCTCATATCATGTCTTCATGTGCATTTCAATTGCATACATGTTTGTCTCTTGCATCCGAGCATTTTCCCCGTTGTCTGTTTTACATTCCGGCGCTCCTATGTCACCCGGTGCCCATTTCTACCTCTTTTCGTGTGCGGGTGTTAAATGTTTTCGGATAGGACCGAGACTTGTCATGCGGCCTTGGTTTACTACCAGTAGACCGCCTGTCAAGTTTCGTGTCATTTGGACTTCGTTTGATACTCCAACGGTTAACCGAGGGACCGAGAAGGCCTCGTGTGTGTTGCAGCCCAACACCCCTCCAAAGTGGTCCAAAACCCATCCAAACCCCCTCTATCATCTCGGTCATTCGATCATGATCGCGTGGCCGAAAACCGCACCTCATTTGGACTCTCCTAGCTCCCTCTACCTATAAATATGTGGCTCTCCCCGAATTTTCGCGCAGTCCAAACCCTAGCCTTCCTCTACCTCGCACCACCGAACAAAAATCCCCGCCGCTGGACATGTCCGCCTCCACCTCTGCAAACCAATCCGGCGCCGCCACATCACCGCCTCAGCCAAACGGACAGCGCCACCTGTCCCGCCGCGCGCCTCCCACCTTCCGCGGCCCACCGGGCCCAAGGCAGGCCTGCCCGGGCCCCGATCCGCTCCGCCACCGCTCGGTCGCCGCGAGCGCGCGCCGCCGCCCCGCGCCTGGTCGTCCCTTCCGCCTCAGGCGCCCCGTGCCGCCGCGTGCTCCGGTCGCCGCCGGAGTTGCTCACCGGCCACAGCGAGCCACCCCGCCGCGCCTCCTCGCCGCGATCACCTCGCCGCCCGGCGCCGGCAACCGCCCCGGCGGCCTCTCCTTCATCTTCCTCGAGCAACAACTCTGGCCACCGCATGCAATAGCTCCGGCGACGTTCCGGCCCCGCCTTGTCATCCGTGCCAGATCTGGATCCAGATCTGGAACCCTAGCGGTTGACTTTTTCCTCTCCTCTAGATTTTTTTGCATACTTTGTCATGCTATAACTCTGCACCCGTTGCTTTGATTCGTGCGTGTAGCATATCAAAATGTTCGTCTCGACAAGTACATCATTTCATATCATTGCATGATTCTCTTGTGAGCTTATCTTGATGCCCGAAATGCTGTTGGAAGAGGGCTATGTGATGATAGTTTCAGATCTGTTTCAGCAATTGCCATTTTGTCATTTTTGGCATGATTAATGTGTGCATGATTTGATCCTGAGCTCCACATGTGTTTTGTTATATGCCATGCCATCTTTACAGGGGTGTATGCCATGTATTTTTGTGATCTTTATGATGACTAGCACAAGCATGCAAAGTAGCTTACTCAATGATGCTGATTTCAGGGACTTAGAATTTCAGTCCTTGTCCTGTTATTGTTTTTATACCATATGTTCATGCTGTTTCCTAGTGATCCGTGCCTTTTTTGAGCATGATCAGTAAGGATGTTTTGTAGATAATGTTGTGCTCTACCCATCCATGTCTTTGTTTGCAAATATGGAGCACCCTAGCTTGACTCAATTGAGCTCTACTTTTGCTATAAAATGTTCCTGGCAGATTGCTAACATGTTTAGCACTTTTGCCGAGCTTGTTGTAGTTGATCCGTGCATGCTATGTTGTTGTTCTTGCCATGTCTGGCTTCTATGCCATGTCTAATTGCTGGTTGTATGCTTAGTTTGTCATGCAATGCCTCATAGTGAGCGCATTGAGCTCGTAAACATGCCTACTTGATATCTGTTTTGCCATGCTCTAGTTTTTCAGTAAGTCTGAATCTGTTTATGTTTTTGCTATGTTCACATACTTGCAATTGTATTTTCTGATCTCTTTTGTCTCTTGGCCACTAAGGGACTTTTGTTATATGCTTTGAGTAGCTTAATGCTATGCTTTTCTTTGCCATGATATGTCCCTGTAGCATGTTTTTACCTTCCTCTAAACATTGCTTCCTGATATTAAATTCCTGACTTGCTGTTAATTTCACTAAGTCTGAAACCTGTTATATTTTGCATTTTTGCCATGCTTGTTTGAGCTTGCTATTGAGTGAATTATCCATAGCTCAGTGTTCATCTTTTGTTAAGCATGATGAGTGGATCCCTGCCATGTATTTTGTTGTCATGTTGAAGTGCTGTAGCATGTTGTTCTTGATGCATTTAGGTGGTCTCGTGCTGATTATCGCAGACCAGTGCCATATTTGTTTTGCTTGCCATTTCCAAACCGTGCATCCGATTCCGGTGATCTTTATATCGATTTCGACCGAAATCAACTCCTCTTTCTAGTGGCACTCTTGGATTTCCAAGTTGAGGCCAGATTCAATCATTCCTTTCCAAATCATGCATATGCACCGCATACCGCATCCCGCGTATCATGCCATGTTCATGTGTTGATTGTTTACTATGTAGTGTGCTTCTTTCCAGTGTTGCTTATTCGGGTTGGTTCCGATAACATCGCATTTGTGAGGAACCGTTCGACTGCGTCCGTTTGTATTCTTCATGGACTCGTTCTTCTTCCTTGCGGGATTTCAGGCAAGATGACCATACCCTCGAAATCACTTCTACCTTTGCTTGCTAGTTGCTCGCTCTTTTGCTATGCCTATGCTGTGATACCTACCACTTGCTTATCATGCCTCCCATATTGCTAAGCCAAGCCTCTAACCACCTTGTCCTAGCAAACCGTTGTTTGGCTATGTTACCGCTTTGCTCAGCCCCTGTTATAGCGTTGTTAGTTGCAGGTGAAGATTGGAGTTTGTTCCATGTTCGAACATGGATATTTTGTTGGGATATCACAATATCTCTTATTTAATTAATGCATCTATATACTTGGTAAAGGGTGGGAGGCTCGGCCTTATGCCTGGTGTTTTGTTCCACTCTTGCCGCCCTAGTTTCCGTCATATCGGTATTATGTTCCCGGATTTTTGCGTTCCTTACACGGTTGGGTTATAATGGGAACCCCTTGACAGTTCGCCTTGAATAAACTCTTCCAGCAATGCCCAACATTGGTTTTACCATTCGCCACCTAGCCTTTTCTTTCCCTTGGGTAGGCCTGCCCAAGGGTCATCTTTATTAACACCCCCCCCCCGGGCCAGTGCTCCTCTGAGTGTTGGTCCAAACTAGAGCCCTGTGCAGCGCCCCCTCGGGGAAACTCGAGGTTTGGTTTTAGTTGTACGGAGCGCTCATGTGAGTGTTCCCTGAGAACGAGATATTTGCAGCTCCTGTCGGGATTTGTTGGCACATTCGGGCGGTGTTGCTGGACTTGTTTTACCATTGTCGAGGATGTCTTGTAACAGGGATGCCGGGTCTGATCGGATTGTCTTGGGAGAAGGAATATCCTTCGTTGACTGTGAGAGCTTGTGATGGGCTAAGTTGGGACACCCCTACAGGGATTTGAACTTTTGAAAGTCGTGCCCGTGGTTATGGGCAGATGGGAATTTGTTAATGTACGGTTGTAGAAAACCTGAAGTTTATCTTAATTAAAATACATCAACCGCGTGTGTAGCCGTGATGGTCTCTTCTCGGCGGAGTCCGGGAAGTGAACACGGTGTTGGAGTTATGCTTGACGTAGGTTGTTCTAGGATCACTTCTTGATCATAGTTGTTCGACCGTGCTTTTGCCTTCTCTTCGCTCTCATTTGCGTATGTTAGCCACCAAATATGCTAGTCGCTTGTTGCAGCTCCACCTCATACCTTTTACCCTTCCTATAAGCTTAAATAGACTTGATCGCAAGGGTGTGAGATTGCTGAGTCCCCGTGACTCACGGATACTTCCAAAACTAGTTTGCAGGTGCCGATGATACCGTACAGGTGACGCAACCGAGCTCAAGGAGGAGCTAGTTGAAGATCGCGTTCGTTATGTTGTTCCATTTCCAGTTGATCAGTAGTGGAGCCCAGTTGGGTCGATCGGGGATCTGTGTAGCATTTGGGGTAGTCTTCTTTTATTTTGGTTCCGTAGTCGGACCTTGATTGTATCTGGATGATGTAATGATTTATTCATGTATTATGTGACGTGGCGATTGTAAGCCAACTATGTATCTCTTTCCCTTATGTATTTTTCCCTCCGGTCCTTTTTACTTCGCATATTAGAGTTGTGTCAAGTCAAACTTTGTAAACTTTGACCAAATTTATATTAAAAAATATCAACATCTACAATACCAAATATATATACCATGAAACTACATTTCATAATGAATCCAATAATATTAATTTGACATTGTGAATGTTGATACTTTTTTCTATAAATTTGATCAAAATAGAGATGCTTTGACTTCGGACAAAACTTATATGCAGACTAAAAAGGACCGGAGGGAGTACATGGGTTGTGTGAAGATTACCTCACTTGCGACATTGCTTTCAATGCGGTTGTGCCTCTAAGTCGTGCTTCGACACGTGGGAGATATAGCCACATCGAGGGCGTTACAGTCTACATGTATGTTACTTGCCAGAGATTCGATCATCGGTATCTTCATACCTAGTCCAATCTCGTTACCAGCAAGTCTCTTTACTCGTTCCGTAATACATCATCCCGCAACTAACTCATTAGTCACTTTTCTTGCAAGGCTTCTTATGATGTGCATTACCGAGAGGGCCCAGAGATACCTCTCCGATACTCGGAGTGACAAATCCTAATATCGATTCACGTCAACCCAACAAGACACCTTCGGAGATACCTGTAGAGCATCTTTATAATCACCCAGTTACGTTGTGACGTTTGATAGCACACAAGGCATTCCTCTGGTATCCGGGAGTTGCATGATCTCATAGTCAAAGGAATATGTATTTGACATACATGAAAGCAATAGCAATATAACTGAACAATCAACATGCTAAGCTAACGGATGGGTCTTGTCCATCACATCATTCTCCTAATGATGTGATCCCGTTATCAAATGACAACCCATGTCCATGGTTAGGAAACCTTAACCATCTTCGATCAACGAGCTAGTCAAGTAGAGGCTCACTAGGGACTCAGTGTTTTGTCTATCTATTCACACATGTATTAAGGTTTCCGGTCAATATAATTCTAGCATGAATAATAAGCATTTATCATGAATAAGGAAATATAAAATAACAACTTTATTGTTGCCTCTAGGGCATATTTCCTTCATCGACAACCCTGTTCGATTGGGGTGAATAGGGAGGCGTTCTCTCGTGAATATTTTTGTGTCCCTAACAAAATTCATCAAATACTTTGGGAAAATACTCTCCACGACGATCTAAACTAAGATGCTTGATCTTTCTCTCTAGTTGATTTTATCCTTCAGCTTTATTGATTTTAAAGTAGTCTAAAGCTCCATCTTTAGTTTGCAACAAACAAACACAACAAAATCTAGTCGCATCATCAATCAATGTCATGAAATATCTCTTTCCGCCTTTTGTCAACACACCATGCATCTCACGTAGATCATAATGTATGAGTTCTAGAGGTGCCAAGTTTCTCTCCTCAGCAGCCGTGTGAGGCTTTCGAGGTTGCTTCGATTGCACACAACCATGGCACTTAGAACCTTTGGCAACAGTGAAATTCGGAATTAAACTCATACTGGATAGCCGAGACATCAAACCAAAATTAATATGACATAAACGAGAGTGCCAAACACTTGCATCATCATTAATACTAACACAAATTTGGTTTACTGACTTATTGCAAAAATCTGAAAGGGAAAATGGAACAAGCTTCCGCACTCATAGCCTTTGCCTATAAATTGTCCAAATCTTGACACGATTACTTTATTTGACTACAAAATTACCTTAAACCCATCTCGACATAGAAGGGAGCTGCTAACTAGATTCTTGTTCATACTAGGGACATGTTGCACGTTCCTTAACTGCATGATCTTCTCCGAAGTAAACTTCAGATCCACCATGCCAATGCCACGGACAAAAGCATGTGACCCATTCCCCATTAGGACGGAAGAATCCCTTGCGACCTGATAAGAAGTGAATAAAGATACATTAGCACACACGTGAACATTAGCACCTGAATCAATCCACCATGAAGATGGTTGAAATACTGACAGAACAATAGGTAAATTACCATACCCATCAGTATTGCTAGCGGTCACCATGTTGATAGTCTTGGAGCTTGTTTTCCCTCTGCGGTCTTCATGTTCTGGGAATTCCTTGGAGAAGTGTTCGGGCTTCCCACAGGCATAGCACTCTACCTCACCCTTGTTAAATTTCTTCTTCTTGAAGGTAGTAGTCTTGGTAGGCTTGTTGAAAACAAGCTTGTTCTTCCCTTTGTTCTTGTTCTGTGGGTACCTCTGCACCATATTGGCGGTAGGTCGAACCTCACCTCATTTCTCAGTAGTATCTTTAGCCCGAGCTTCTCTTCAACATCAAGATATGCAATCAAAATTTCAACTGATATCTCATGTCTCTTATGGTTCAGAGTTGTGGCGAAATTCTTCCATGAAGGATGCCACTTTGCAATCATGCACCCAGCCACGAATTTGTCGGGTAGAACACACTTCAGGAGTTCCAGTTCCTTCACAATGCACTATATCTCATGAGCTTGTTCAACCACAGAACGGTTATTCACCATCTTGTAATCAGGGAAGCTCTTCATGATGTACAGTTCACTGCCTGCATCTGTTGCTCCGAATTTAGCATTCATTGCATCCCACAGTGTCTTTTCATCGTCTATGTGCATGTACACATCACATGGACGGTCAACAAGAACTCTCAGAATGCATCCCACAAACATAGTATTGGCTTCCTGGAATTTTCTCTCAGCTTCCTTAGACATTTCCTCTGGAGCACCAACACCAACTTGGAAAACTTTTAGAGTAGTAAGCCAGAGCATGGTCTTCACTTGCCACCTCTTAAAGTGCACACCAGTAAACCTCGGGGCATCAGCGAATCCAGCCATAGTTAACTCAGTAAATTGCCTACAATTAGGTTTTTGGATTGTTGGATGGAATATTAGCCAAGTTCATGATTAATTCTAGTAAATAATTCATGACTAGAATAAAGAATAACATGCAACAATCTAGCAAACTAGGTGGCACAAAGCGCTTCCCAAAAACCTAATTCGTCCTCTCCCGGTGCAGGATCACAAGGACGGACGGTTCCCAAGACCTCCTCTCCCGCACGCCCGAGATGAAGTAGACTATGGTGACGACACAAGTTGCGAGATGAGGCAAAACCCTAGGTGTTTTCGGTGTGTCTTTGGCCGGGGCCGTTAAGATGGACAAGGAAACAACGAACTTATCTGTCAAGACACCAAAAAATAAAACGACAAAAGGAAGTTGCGTCCCTGCAAGGCAACAGAACGGATTATGCGGACCATTCACGCGCATGCGCACGTACCCGGCCAGGCGAGCGCGTGGTGTCTTCTCTTTCTCTCCTTCACACCTCACTAAGCATGGTGTAGGGAACCCGTTGTATAAAGAGGCTCAACTCTTCCTCAACTTTTGGAGTGAGACTAAACTTAAAGCCACCACTTGTTATTTTATTCATGAGCCACTATCTGAGATTTCAGAATTTGTTAATGAGGCAAGCCCATTTATTCTAACACTAATGAGCTAAACAAACAAAATGATCTAGCAAGAAGGTAAACAAACAGAAAAGGACAACAGAGGGGCCACAAACAATTGTGATGTCATCTTATATGTGACGTAATTATGTCACATTTAGATGAGGCTTAAACACACACAATACCTAGCTCTAGCCCATTTAGTAATTTTCATGAAGCGGTAGAAAATTTTCAAAAAATTGCGGAAAACCCAATCCTTACTCGCTTTAATATAGGTATATATATACGAAATTGCATAGGAGCACACGGCGACCACGCCCACTGAAATCATGCGCATCCATTCACATTGGGATCCGAACCCACTATAGTAGAAGCATTGTATTGCCAACTTTTCAAAATCGTATTATCTTTTCCACTGTGGTGTATAGAAGAAGTACAGTGCACGCGTTCTGTCCCCGACGCAGATAATTCCTGTCCAAAGAAGATGGATCCGGCCACAACTACCAACTCCCAACTACCCCATTACATTTAAATGCACACGCTCATCCTCTTCCTCCCCAACGGCACAATGCTATTCATGGCCACGGTCATCCTTCTCCTACCTCCTGAGCTTAAAAGAGGCCATCTTCTTCACCACACCATATCTTACCCAAGGAGTTTCATTCTCAGCTCAGCTCTTCCTTAGTTACGCTTTGTCCCATTCTTACATGGTTCTCATTGCCATGTCAAGCTCCAGCGCTCCCATTGTCGCACTAGAGGAGCAGCCACCCCTGCCACTCGGTTTGCCCATTCTGCAACAATGGCATGGTTCAGTGTTGGGTATCCTGCACAAACACCAATCCAAGCAAGCACTTCTACAAGTGCTAGCACGAGTGGGCACGTACCAGGCATCTTTGCTAACCTGTTTACATTTGTTGTGTTTCTTGCTATCAATTTCAAGTTTCATTTTTCTGTTCTAGTCTCGCGAGTGCAACTTCTGGAAATGGGAGGAGAACTACATGAACGTCATTCGCGCCAAATGGCCCAGGGAGTTCACAATCCCTTCTCGTCAAGACAGGAAGTTCCACCGCATCATCATCGCCCTTCCGGCACTGAATCTTCTCGCCGTGCTGTTCGTATGCTGCAAGGTTGCCTGAACCACGTCTTTTGCTAAGATTACACTGCTGCGACCTCTTCCCCTAATGTGCAACTGTTAGCACAATCAATACTTGTTTATTGTTCTGCCGATCTGGCATGGAGACCCGATGTTTTTACAGTATGCTGATATGTTTTTAGAAATCAGTAATCCATCTGTCCGCCTAGGCCGGACTAGTATTTCCAACCATTATGTAATTTGTTCTTCTCACAAAGCACCTGATGTAGCTGCTTAGTGCTTGTGAACTTGTAACGCCTACCTTCGGTTTTAATCCTAATCATTGTCATATGAAATTCTTGTCGTCTCGATTCTTCACTATGTATAACAAATTCTTATCTCCGACTGTACACGCGCCATTCCGCCGGACATAATTGTTGTCTTATGAAATTCTTGTCGTCTTGATTCTTCATTATGTAGAACAATTTTTTATCTCTGAATGTACACGCGCTATTCAATACCGTACATCCATGTTTTCTTTACTTGCCATCATGTATGGCAAAATATTTTCTGAATTTATTGGCAGAGATCCATAAACGCAATTTCTACCACGGTAACAAACAATCTCCAACGTACCACTTGTACCTACATACACTGTTTTCAAAATTGGCCATGAAGGCGACGTGCTAAAGTCTCTGGCCCAGTCAATGTAGATCAATGAATGTTGACTTTAGCTGGCGAATTTACCCGGCCCAACCATATTAAATGAAGCAGGACATGTACGCACGGCTAAGCTATACTAGTTGGTTCTGTATTCACAGGTAAAAATTCATTTCTGCAAAAGTGACGCGCATCCCGAGCCGGAGGACGACCGGCAGTGATTTTCAAGTGCGTCATTGCCGAGTGCTCCTAATCGGCTTCCTATATATATATATATAGATATTACAATCTAGGAATTACAAGTTCTATAGCCCTGATCGTCATCTCTAACCTTAAGTTCGAACTCGAACCGATGCAAGGATTTAACACGGCATACCTCTGTGCGCATCCAGCAATCAGGATTGAGCATCCTCATCTCTACCAGAATCCGTGCTGCGACCATGTTCCATTCCGACACGAGACGTCGGCGCAAATCCTCGGACAGACCAACTTCCCACCCCCACGGCAGCACCGTCAACTCCGCCGCCGCGTTCCTCCGCACGCAGAAGGCCGGCAAATGGCCCCATGCGAGGGCAACGCCTGAGTAGGAGACCAGCACCTCCCCGCCGTTGGAGCACCACGGGTGAAGGGCGGAGGGGTTCTCGACGCGCACGATGAGCGTGAATGCCGGAGAAACCGTGGGGCCAACCGTCGCGTTAAGCCCCGTGAAGGCGGCCAGCTCCATGGAGAACACGGCATCTTCCGTCGTGGGTGAGGACAGGATGGAAACGATCATAACCACTAACCCGGCTGCGATGAATACACAAGTGAGCGCATTGCGGGCTCTTAGCTCGACTGCACCCCAGGGGTCCAGGTCCACGTCAATCGGTTCCGGAGCGTCGACGCTTATGGCAACCATGAATTTTGTCCCAGGCCTTGAGCTATTGACAAGAACCACCGCCGTAAGCCGTAGCAAAATCCGATCACCAGAATATTGGCCGGTAACTCAACGAAAAACTTTCCTGTATATAAGGAGAACTAGTACCGAACTACCGATCGAGCACAACCCCTGCCACAAATAACGCAAGAGATATATTTCTTTTCTTTTAAACAGAAAACACGTGGAGAGATGGACCAGGTGAGCCTACAAATTCATAAACAGGCTGCTCATGAAAAAGTAGAAGTGCGCCATGAAGGTTCGTAATCTTTATTCCCTTCGCGTGGATCTAAACAGGGCAGCGGTTGTTGTCCTCTGGATACCCCTCGGTTGCGTGGTTTTCCGCCTGAACGGCCTGCCTCCCAAATTCTCCGTTCAGGTCACCGAGGCCAGGAGTCCCGAGGCGCCCCGCGCGGCGGTTCCAGCCGATCCCGTCTCCACTACCGGTACCGCCTTCAACATTACCCTGCACGCCGTCAACCGGCGCCCCGCCGACAGGTGCTACCGCCAAGGCGAGGCGGTTGTGCTCTACTCCGGCCTCACCGTCGCGTGGGGCCGCACGCCGCGCTTCTGCATGGGCGCGATGGATACACGGGGCGTGAGTCGTGGCATGGGCCGACGACGGTGTCCAGTTGCCTGCCTTGCTCAGAGACCAGATGGCGGTGGAGCGGCGTGCTGGCTCGGTGGAGCTCCATGTCGATCTGAGGCTGCTCCGGAGCGATGACGGCTCGGCCAGACCAACGTGGATGCGGTGCAAGGTGACAACGGGTGGACCCAAGCAAACGGACGGAGTTCCATGCATAGTATTCGCTCTGCAGAATTGGGCCTCAGATGTTGCCCCGTCTTGGATGCAGTGATTTTTAACAACCCAAAATCTCAAAAGTGACCACGCGCTAACGGGAGAGAACGAGCGGCCGAGCTTTTTTACCATGCATGAGTTGTATTTTTGTCTGTTAGTGCATGTCGTTATTAGTATTTAATGTGTTCACACTGGTTAGTCTAATTTTAAAGAAACAACTTCACGTATAATTATTTTGGTTTTTCGAATTTTTAAAAAGCCATATCTTTCAAACCGTGCGCCGGAATTCAGATCCGTCTTCACTGTTGAATTCTTCGCGACGAGATCTTTGAAACTAGATCCCCCATGAGTATGTTTCGACGATTTTTTTTTTGATGCCAACTTTGACGCTATATTGTGCAACTTTAGTACTGCTTTGTGCAAGTTTAGTACTGCATGATGCAATTTTTTTCAAACCCATTTTTTTGGAGCTGCATCCACAGTAGTTGTAGTTGCACACATAGTAGTCCTAGTTGGTACATGCATGGCCACAGAGTTGCACAATCTGGTCCGCATAGTCGCATATGAATTGTCATAGCTTGTAATGTAGTCTAGTTGCACACACATTGATGTTTAGTTGGCTTGTAACGTAGTCTAGTCGCACACACATTGATGTTTAGTTAGCAGGAATACTAGTTGCACACACATATGCTTAATTGGTTTGTAATATAGTTCAGTTGCACACACATTAATGTTTAGTTGGCAGGACACTAGTTGCACAACCATTGATATTTAGTTGGCAGGACTAGTTACACACACATATACTCAGTTGGCGCGGCAATGTATTCTAGTTGCATAATGCAGTACTTTAGTTGCACCATATAGCACCAAAGTTGGCATAAAAAAATTCATCAAAACATACCCATGCGGGATCTAGTTTCGAAGATTTCGTCACGATGAATCCAAAGGTGAAAACGGATCTGAATTCCAACGTGTGGTTTAAAAGATATGACTTTTTAAAGATTTAAGAGGCGAAAATAAATGTGTTTCACAGACTAGTCTGTACGCATTTACTGTATGCATTTAATGCTAACGAAAACATCCACTAACTGACAAAAAAGACACACTAGGTAATTACTATTTATAGATTATTAGGGACCAAAACTTGCAATTTTAAGCCGGCCGCTCGCAAAGTGTAGCAAGCAGCCGGCCGCTCGCTAGACCGGTCCTTTTAACAATGTGCTTGTTTTTCTACCTAGTTAGGTAGGGAGCCGATCCCAACCTGTCAGAGGACTTTGGTTTTTTTTTTAGCTTTAAAGTTTCTTTATTAAATCAACCTTCCCCAGTAGGGATTTTGTCCGAAACTACATGTAAGATAAAATCTAGGGGCATATGCTGCCACACCTCACATAAGTTATTTGCCACCGCATGCCTAGCAAGTAGGTGAGCCGCATGATTTGCATCTCGTCAGACCCAGGCGATCTTCCATTCCTCCCGCGACGCCAGCTTGCTCTTTACCTCCACGACGATCAGTCCCAGCATAGAGAGATCCTTCTCCTTGCTCCTAAGCTTGCCTACTATGTCTTGGCAGTCCATCTCGATATGTAATCTGGGGATATTGAGCTCTTCAGCCAGAAGAACTGCTCTCCGACACGCCTGCAATTCCACTCTAGCCGGGTCGTTGCATCGAGGAAGGAAATGGCAGGCGCCACCGAGGTATGCACCATCTTGGTTCCTGAAAATCATACCTGCACCTCCATTCTCACTGTTCTTCGTCGTTGCACCGTCAACATTGGCCTTCACCCATCCCTCCGCGGGTGGTTGCCACTTCTCACCCACTGTTGGTTTATTCTGCTTGCTTTTGCGCCCATGTATCGCCTGCCATTCTCCCATCAGACAGAAGACTCGTTTCGCGATCGCCTCCGCTTGCTCAATTCTCTGTCCGTCACGCACATTATTTCTTGCCAGCCAGAGTGCGTAGACTCCTTGAACCATGACGGCGCGCTCGTCATCCGATGCCTCCGCGAACCACGACATCAGCCATCTCGACAACGCATTCTGATAGTGAACTGACTCCGGCGGGATCGCCACCGGCACTCCCAACTTCAAGTGCATTATCTTCCAAAACATTACGGAGTGATAGCAGCCCCAAAACCTGTGGTAATTTGATTCCTCATGCTCACATGCGATACAAAGAACATGTCTTAATTTTCCTTCTCTTAAGCTCCTGTCCCACTGCTAGGCCATTCCTAATCAACCGCCACATATGTGTTTTGACCTTCCCCGGTGCTACTGTGTCCCAAAGACTCATCCAAGATGTGTGGTCAGCTACGGAACAGGAAGACTCCGGCCGACCCGATCGCAGCCGCTTCTGACTCATCCGCAGATGGTAGGCCGACCTAACGGAAAAGATCCCGTTCTTGGTGTAGTTCCAGGCTTGGTAATCTTCCATCTCCGGTCCACCAATTAGGATTTGTATGATTTCCTTCGCCTCGTCGGGGGAAAACATGGTCTGTACCAACTCCTGATTCCACGACACTCCATCAGCCTCTAGCAGATCACAAACTCTTGTGATTCTAGGGATATAGCTCTGGCCCAATGGCTTTAAGCTACCCTTCCCGGGGATCCAATTATCGTGATGCACCTTGATCTTCGTCCCATCTCCAATTCTCCATATAAGTCCATCTAGCAGCAGGTCTCTTCCATGCAGAATGCCTCTGTATGTGTACGAACAGCCCCCCGGACATGTTGCATTTAGGATAGAGTTCTCAGGATAATACCGCGCTTTAAGGAGCCTGACACACAGAGAGGTTGGAACCTGCATCAGTCGCCACGCCTGCCTAGCAAGCATTGCTTGATTAAAAGCCTCGGGGTCACGAAACCCGAGTCCCCCTTCATGTTTTCTCGTACACATCTTATCCCAAGCAATCCAGTGCACCTTCTTCTGACCATTTGCTTCGCCCGACCAGAAGTTAGAAGAGATCGACGACAGGTTCCCGCACATTTTCTTTGTGAGTTGGAAGCAACTCATGGCAAAAGTAGGTGTTGATTAGAGGCCGGACTTTACTAGCACCTCCCTCACAGTCTTTGATAATCCTTGTCCTTTCCATCCTGATACTTTCCCTCTTGCACTCTCCTTGACAAACTTGAAATTGAAAGTCCCATCCTTTGATCTCCCCACCACTGTAAGGAGCCCCAAGTATCTCTCGCTTAGAGCCTCTTCTGCAATGTCCAGTGTTTGCTTAAGTTCATCCTTAGTGCTTTCCGGTCTACCCTTCCCAATGAAAATCGCAGATTTATGTAGGTTAACTTTTTGCCCTGATGCAAGCTCATACTCCTGCAGAATAGCATGTAGTGACTCAAAATTTTCCCGAGAGCCTTCAACAAAAACTACGCTGTCATCCGCAAATAGAAGATGTGTCACTATTGGCCCTTTTCTTCCAAAGGACAGCCCCTTGATCTTCCTCTCCTCCTGCGCTTTCTTGAGCAAGGCCGAAAAACCTTCAATGCAGAACAGAAATAGATATGGGGAGAGGGGATCTCCCTGTCTGAGGCCCCTGGATGGGTGAAAGCGCCGAGAGAGTCCACCATTCAATTTAACTGAGAACGTTGCTGATCTCACACATCTCATTACCATCTCGGTCCAGTGACCAGAGAAACCAAATTTCAGCAACATTTTCTCAAGAAACTCCCACTCCACCCTGTCATATGCCTTCATCATGTCCAGCTTGACTGCACACACTGGTTTCTTCCGTTTCCTCTTCCTAATCGCATGTGCACACTCATATGCAACCAGTACATTATCCGTTATTAGCCTCCCGGGAACGAAAGCACTCAGCTCCTCAGAAATCAAGAAAGGTAGGACCACTTTGAGGCGGTTGGCCAGTGCCTTCATCGCGATCTTATATAGCACATTACATAGACTGATAGGACGAAACTGCGTAAGCAACTCCGGTGAGTTTACTTTTGGAATCATCACTATAACTGTGTCATTAAAACCGTTCGGAGGTGCTTTCCCCGTCAAGAATTCTCGTACTGCGCCTTCGCGCTCATATAGCTCATGTAATTGGTCTACAATCGCCTTCACTTCCTGCCTGTACCCCGACCGCGCCGCCCTCTCTTTTGCCGCCACTAGCTGTCCCTTCGGATGAGCAATTTGCTTTCTAATGGAGCCAAAAACCGTTCGGCTCCACCCCTGCATGACCCGCGTCGTCTCTTTCAGCACCTTGCATGCCGCCTCCAGCTCCCCTTCCTCCCGATTGGTTGCATGGGCCGTGCCCCATGCAGCGGCAACCATCTCCTCGTACTCCTCGTGTCTGGCCCACACAGCCTCATACATAAACGGTCGCTGTCATTTTGCATGCGCCTCGACCAGTGTCGTTGACGCTTTAATGATTAATTCCTGCTGATCTGACTCTTCCGTCATAACGTGCTGGACCTTGATCCCCGGGAAACGCTGCGCGAAATCTGTATTGCAGGTTGCTCGGTCCAGTCGCACCTGGATGTTCTCGTCTGCATCTCGCATGTTATCCCACATGTACGGATATCCAAAGAAGACGAGGTCAGCAAGTCCGCAGTCAGACAAGCAATCCTCGAATTGTGCTATCTGGTTCAGACTTCTCGGGTTGCCACCTTGCTGCTCATGTTGTCGAAGGACCTCATTAAAATCACCGGCGCATAGCCATGGTAGATTGTCTTGCTTCCTAAGGTAGCGTAGAACCTCCCAGGTTTTTGTTCTTTTGTCAATGCAAGGCTCCCCTTAGATTCTAGTTAATCCGAAGGGGATACCTCCATCCACTATGTGTGCGTCCATGTAGTACTAGCACCACGACCGAACCGTAATCTCTACATGATCCCTCCACCAGAGTGCAAGGCCACCCCTCTTCCCTTTGCAGTCCACCACAACTCCATTGTTGAAACCCAGACTCCATTTTAACCTCGCCATCGCTCCCACTCTTTTCTTTGTTTCTGATAAGAACACCACCGCTGGGCTGTATGACCTAATCAGGTCCCGTAGTTCACCCACTGCCGAGTCCAACCCCAACCCTCGGCAGTTCCAGGCTAAGATGATCATTGTTCTCGGCACCCCTGCTCCCTGGCAGGGTTCGCCGCTACATCATCATGTTCAGTAATACGGTCAAAGACAAAAGCAGTCTTCTGTCTGGTGTCACGTATGAAATTGTCATGGCCCTCCTTCTTCTCACCCCCTTCCTTTGCTACCCACATCTGCCTGGGTTGCCTCTTCCTCGAGTTGTGGGTGGTTAGTGGGCTAGATTCCCTCTCCCTATACTCCCCATGATTATGCCAAGGCCTTCTAACATAGTGTCCTCTTTTTCTCTCCACAGGGTAATGGGGTTTATACCCATATCCTTCATTTGCACCCCTGGGTACAGAATCTCTGTCACTTTGTGCCCTCCTCTCGTACTACACACGTTCGTACTCCCTCTGTTTCTGCTGCATCCTGAGTTGCTCTCTCAGATCCCTCTCCTTCTTCCTTTCAATCTCATGTCTGAGATCCCTTTCTTGCGGCCACTCGCCCTTGTAACGATCTTTCTTTGGGCTATTTACTTCCTCTTTGTCCATCTTCTGCCTCCCACCAGTGTGGGAGCTCTCTGGTCTATCAAACTCTGCGGTCATATTGCGCTTTGTTGGTATATCTCTCCCCCGCGCAGAGAACACCTCTCTGGTATTCCCTTCAGACTGTGAGCTCATGAAACTGCCGCTACTTTTTGTTCTCCCTCCCTTCGTCTTGGTTTTGGAGCCAGTGCTCCTTCTCGGTGAAGCTCTCAGGCGTCCCCCCATTGTGTCGACTTGTCAACTGGAGGGTTACAACGCCCATCCACGTGCGCTAGCCTCCCACACTCGAAGCAAAAGTGTGGGATCTTTTCATAGTGAAAGTCAAACCACGTTCGTGTCTTGTCTTCCGGGGATGCTTTAAGGAAGAAACCCCTAACCAGAGGCTCAAAGATGGAGATTCGAGCCCTAACTCGCAGCTGGTTCCCCCTTGCCATTCCATCTTTATCCACATCGACCTTGATGACCTCTCCCAGCCAATTTCCCAACGCTCTGCCAAACACATCAGTTCTCTTCCCTGGTGGTAGATCTGTCACTCTCACCCAAACATCCACCTTGTCAAAGATCATCTCTGATGGTCTTATGTTACTCTCATAATCCTTTAGGACCATCACATTAAAATCAAACTGACATGGTCCATTTGACATTGCATGTCTCCAATCTCCCTCGCTGCCAAAGTGAACTGCGAAGATGTTATCACCCATGTCCCGGAATCTTGCCTTGTGATGAAGACCCCATGCCCTCTGCATAGTTTTCTCTAGTATGGTTTTGTTAAACGGGCGTGGCGAGAACACCTTCCCCACCATTGTCCACTTAGCATTCTTGGGAAAGATCTGACCTGATTCCTCAAAGACAAAACCCTCCGCTTCCTTGTCCAACAGCGCCATCCCTCCTAGTCTCGCCAAGAGCCTCGCAGTTGGATCCGGCGTCTTGCATGTGATGGGAGACTTGGACGAGTCCCCGCTAATCTTTTTGCCCGGGGTCTCTGTCGCCACTGGGGAAGCCTTTGACGTCGGAGTCCTTGTAGATTTCTCTTTCGTCCTCCCCGCCATGGCTCCGCGCCGTGGAGCAGAAGATTCCATCGGTCTGCGTCGAGGGGAGGCGCAGTCGCCGCCTCAACACCACCGTAGACACACCATCCCCACCGCCGAAACCCTAACCCTAGCACTGGGAGGATATCGCCAAGCAATCGCCTCGACAGTCGCCCCTTAGCATTTCGCTATGTGGTGAACCCCTAGAGTCATCCCCCAAACATGATCTCAGAGGACTTCGGTTTACTCGTCTAACCAGCATCTTGCCGAAGTAGTAAAACCATCTCTTTTCTGATATATTGGTCTCCGTCATATTTTATGTGTCAAATTTTAATCATAAATTAAACTAATAAAGTGTTAATGCATGTCATAAAAAATCATATCATTTGATTCATATTTAAACTTCAATGGTATAAACTTTTGTGACATGCATTAACATTTTGTTAGTTAAAACTGTGGTCAATATTTGACAGCGAATACGAAGGGGACTAATAAACCATCTCGGAGTTAGTACTCTGAGCTTCCATTGAGGAGTAAAAACACTCACCTGCTCAGTCGCCGAGTCAAACACGCTCGCCACATCTACCACCGCTCCACCACCCAAATAACCACCCCGCCACCCAAATCACCACCCTGCCTCTTCCTATGGCTAGATCTCTCCGACGTTGCTCGCCGACGCCCATTTGCAGTGCTTTGCCAGCGGATCCACATGGTAGTGCCTCCTCCTCCCGCGCCGCACCAGCCTGGCTCCTTCCATTCAAAGGAGGCGGTGGCGCATGCATACGACATCAAGTCAGTGCACTTGTATGGCGCCGCCGACGGTCGTAACTTCCCCGATAGCTATCTACCGCCATCGGAGCCGTCGATGGACCGACGGGTGGCCACTCCACACTAGTGGCAGGAGGACCGAGTAGCCCGCGAGGTTCTCATGGCGGATGTTGCCGGTGAGGCATACATGGTGGAGCTCCGTCGATGCTTCCCGGAGCGTGTCGAGTCGGACCGCCGCCTGTACGTGGAGTTTGCCACACGCAGGATTGAAGTCATTGATCTGTCGAGCGATGAAGACGGTGACGACAATAGAGATGACCTGATATAGTCATACATCTTCACGATCCGACCGATCCTAGTATCGAAAGTACGACACCTCCGCGATCTGCACAGGTTCGGCTCGGTGACGTCCCACGAACTCTTGATCCAGCTGAGTGTCGAGGGAGAGCTTCATCAGCACGACGGTGTGATGACGGTGATGATGAAGTTACCGGCGCAGGGCTTCACCTAAGCACTACGATGATATGACCGAGGTGGATTATGGTGGAGGGGGGCACCGCACACGGCTAAGAGATCAATGATCAACTTGTGTGTCTTTGGGGTGCCCCCTCCCCCCGTATATAAAGGAGTGGAGGAGGGGAGAGGGCTGGCCTCCTAGGCGTGCCCAAGGGGGGAGTCCTACTCTCGGTGGGAGTAGGATTCCCCCTTCCCTAGTTGGAGTAGGAGAGGGAAGGAAGGGGGAGAAGGAGAGAAGGAAAGGGGGGCCGACCCCTCTCCCAGTTCGGATTGGGATTGGGGGCGCGCACCCACCTTGGCCGCCTCCTCCTCCTTTCCACTATGGCCCATTAAGGCCCATTGACTCCCCAGGGGGTTTCGGTAACCCCCCGGTACTCCGGTATATGCCCGAATTCTCTCGAAACCTTTCTGATGTCCAAACATAGTCATCCAATATATCGATATTTATGTCTCGACCATTTCTAGACTCCTCGTCATGTCTGTGATCACATCCGGGACTCCGAACTACCTTTGGTACATCAAGACACATAAACTCATAATACCGATCGTCACCCAACGTTAAGCATGCAGACCCTGCGGGTTTGAGAACTATGTAGACATGACCGAGACACGTCTCCGGTCAATAACCAATAGCGGAACCTGGATGTTCATATTGGCTGCCACATATTCTACGAAGATCTTTATCGGTCAAACCGCATAACAACACATGTTGTTCCCTTTGTCATCGGTATGTTACTTGCCCGAGATTCGATCGTCGGTATCTCGATACCTAGTTCAATCTCGTTACCGGCAAGTCTCTTTACTCGTTCTGTAATGCATCATCCCGTAACTAACTCATTAGTTACATTGCTTGCAAGGCTTATAGTGATTAAGGATGGCAATTTTATCCATGGACATGGATACCCATGGATATCCAACCCGAATGGATAGGGTTTGGATATGCTTTTGAGCCCATGGGCAGCGCCCAAACCCGACCCGATTACTCGTGGATAGGGCATGGACATAATCTTGTGCCCATGTATATATCCAAACCCGGCCCAATCATCTGACTTAACAAGCAATATTCTGCTACCCACATGTCCCACTATAATTTTATCCTTTATCTAAAACATCCAAAAGAAATTGCACAATCCCCACCGTAACATACTCCAACGCACCTTCTCATCCTATTATCTACACTTATTAAATGACTTGTCATTGAGAATCGGTGCCATCTCCTTGAGTTACTCCTCTCATAGCCCTAGAGGTGGCCGCCGCTGCCAGCCGCTACCCCCACATAAGGTGGATCGCTGCAGCAGCCACCACTAGCCTGCGAAAACCTCCTTGACCCCTCCGTCTTCGCTTTTCCACACACGCATTGATGCATGGCCGCATCAGTGGGACAATGCAAGGGCTATGACTGCACGGCAGGGAGTGAGCATGCCAATGTAGAGTGCACATTGTGCAATGAGTTATGTCTTATGTATAGGTCTTGAGAGGACCTGATGAATATCCAATGGGTATGGATATCCATCGGATTTGGACATGGTCACAATTTTTTGCCCATGGATTTTTTCTTGGATGGGCTGGGACTACCTTCATGGATATGGATATGGATTTGATATTGTTCAAACCGATCCAAACCCGACCCATTGCCATCCTTAATAGTGATGTGCATTACCGAGAGGGCCCAGAGATACCTCTCCGATACTCGGAGTGACAAATCCTAATCTCGATCTATGCCAACTCAACAAACACCATCGGAGACACCTGTAGAGCATCTTTATAGTCACCCACTTACGTTGTGACGTTTGACAGCACACTAACTGTTCCTCCGGTATTCGGGAGTTGCATGATCTCATAGTCATAGGAACATGTATAAGTTATGGAAAAAGCAATAGCAACAAACTAAATGATCATCGTGCTAAGCTAACGGATGGGTCAAGTCAATCACATCATTCTCAAATGATGTCATCCTGTTAATCAAGTGACAACTCATGTCTATGGTTAGGAAACATAACCATCATTGATTCAATGAGCTAGTCAAGTAGAGGCATACTAGTGACACTCTTTTGTTTATGTATTCACACGTGTACTAAGTTTCCGGTTAATACAATTCTAGCATGAATAATAAAATTTATCATGATATAATGAAATATAAATAACAACTTTATTATTGCCTCTAGGGCATATTTCCTTCACTCCCGTGTCCGGATGGGACTCTCCTTTGCGTGGAAGGCAAGCTGGGCGTCCGGATTTATTATTTCCTTTCTTTGTAACCGACTTTGTATAACCCTAGACCCCTATGGTGTCTATATAAACCAGAGGGTTTAGTCCATAGAGAACAATCACAATCATACAGGCTAGACTTCTAGGGTTTAGCCACAACGATCTCGTGGTAGATCAACTCTAGTAATCCTCATACTCATCAAGATCAATCAAGCAGGACGTAGGGTATTACCTCCATCAAGAGGGCCCGAACCTGGGTAAATATCGTGTCCCCTGTCTCCTATTACCATTGACCTTAGATGCATAGTCCGGGACCCCCTACTCGAGATCCGCCGGTTTTGACACCGATACCCCCTCCCTGCGGAGAACTTTGTCGTGTGTCGTTTGTCACACACTCAACCTACATGTTGTCGAGAACCAAAGGGTTCATCTCGATAAAATAAAGTGACTTCATGATCGTTAAGAAAGACGTTCTCGCAGCCAAAGAATATGCTAACGTAAATAATTATATTAGAGAGCATTAATGCATCATATTTAAATTCAATGAAATTTGAATTGAGGAAATTTCAAAGCCTCAAAACTAAATAAAATGAAAAAGCCCAACATTTATTTAGATCTTTCAAAATGACTTGTTAAACCGAGGAAATTTTGAAGAGCTTATAATAAATACAAGACCCTTCCAAAAAAATTAAAGGTTTAACAAGAATTATTTCTGGCTTTGAATTAAAATCACTATTGTATTTGCATCGGTAAGGATGGCAATTTTACCCATGGGTGCGGGTACCCGCGAATACCGTACCGCATGGGTGGGGTATGGGCGCAATTTTATACCAATGGGTAGTACCCATACCCTACCCGTTAAGTCATGGGTAGGGCATGGGTATAGCCTTATACCCATGGATATACCCACACCCTACTCGTTTATACTGACATGTGGACCTTAACCATGATTCACAAGTGTACCTATGTTAGTGTTTTGTCATGAGCTTCTAAACCCATGTTAAAGTTGTCCACAATTATCAATTTGAATTGAGATAATTGTCATGTACTCATCTTTGTGTTATTGAGTTGAGATCAATGTTATTTTGTCAAATGTGCTACCGGTGAATATAAAATTATGAATGACTTATATACTGTTTAATCTACCCATTGGGTACCCAATGGGTATGGGTACCTATCGGGTACGGGTACGGGTAAAGTTTCATACACATGGGTACAGGTATGGGTAATCTTTTATACCCATTGACTACACAGGTATGGGTATGGTATTTATCTACTCGTCCCATACCCTGCCCATTGCCATCCTTATGCATCAGGTTTATAAACATAACTTATAAAAAATAAGTTCAATATATCTGAAATATTTTATGTGCGCTTGGCTATGTCCAAAGTAGCTACACAAAGTTTGTAAGGGCATATTTATCCCTAAGGTGTTTTGGTGATTGATGACAATGCGTTTGCGGACTAATCGTGTGCCTTGAGTTTCCCAGACATTTCATCGCTAGGCATAAGACAGTTTGGTGCCCCTCGGAGATTGATGAAGACAGCGTCTTTTTCTACGTTTCTTTTTGGTGGATTTGAGTCGTAGGAAAGCCGTACTATTAAGAGGGGGTCCGCGTCGGAAAGGTTTGGGTGGAATCATCACATACACGTTTTCTTCCTTGTCCCCTCCTTTCCCCTGCACTTTGGAGAATCCTCCGTTGTTCCTCCTTTCCCTTGTCCTGTCTGCTGTTGGTGGGCTTGCCGTAGTACTGCTCCCTATTGAGCTGTAGTACCGCACTTTGGCACGGTAGTACCACATGTGCCCACGGTAGTACCGCTCCTCTGGAGCCGCAGTACCGTGGCCCCCAGGCCAAGTACCGCTCCTTCGCGGTAGTAGGATGGATGTAATTTTTTACATCCGCACCACTACGGTAGTACCGCATGCCTTGCACGGTAGTACCGTGCGCGGCCTGGATCAGCTGTCAGGCGGTAGTACCGCTCCTCTATGGTAGTACTGTGTCGGACTTTTGCTTCTTCCGTTTACCAGCGGAAGTAGGCACGGATGTTTCTTTATCCGCGCTCTTCCCATGCTAGGGGTTTCTTGCCTTGCGGTAGTACCGCAAGGGGGAGCGGTAGTACCGCGCCCGCGGCATTACCGCCCTCAGCTCTTGTGCTACAGGTCTGCCCTAGCTGCTGCTACTGCTGCGGTAGTACCGCGGGTCCGCACGGTAGTACCGCGTGGCCTTGCGGTAGTACCGCTTGTCAGCAATCAGAAGTACCGTGTGTCCCTACAGTAGTACCGCTGGTCGCGGGCTGGTAGGTGGATAACGGTTGGATTTTTGTCCTAAGCTATAAAAGGGGTGTCTTCTTCCTCTAGTTGACTACCTCTTCCAACCCTAAGCTCCATTGTTGCTCTAAACTCCATTTTCGCCCGATCTCACTCCCTAGCGAATCAAACTTGTTGATTTGCTCGGGAGTGGATGAGAAGGCCCCGATCTACACTTCCACCAAGAGAAATTTGATTCCCCCACTAATCCCTTATGGATCTTGTTACTCTTGGGTGTTTGAGCACCCTAGACGGTTGAGGTCACCGCGGAGCCATAGTCCATTGTGGCGAAGCTTCGTGGTGTCGTTGGGAGCCTCAAATTGAGTTGTGGAGATTGCCCCAACCTTGTTTGTAAAGGTTCGGTCGCCGCCTCCAAGGGCACCAATAGTGGAATCACGACATCTCGCATTGTGTGAGGGCGTGAGGAGAATACGGTGGCCCTAGTGGATTCTTAGGGAGCATTGTGCCTCCACACCGCTCCAACGGAGACGTACTTCCCCATCAATGGGAAGGAACTTCGGTAACACATCCTCGTCTCCACTGGCTCCACTCTTGGTTATTTTGTGCCTTTACTTGTGCAAGCTTATTTATGATATATCTCTTTCTTGCTTGTGTTCCTATCTTTGTTGCATCATATAGGTTGCTCACCTAGTTGCATATCTAGACAACCTACTTTGATGCAAAGTTTAAATTGTTAAAGAAAAGCTAAAAATTGTTAGCTGCCTATTCACCCCCCCCTCTAGTCAACCGTATTGATCATTTCAAAGTTCATAGAAAATTTGGCACTAATCCACGAGATCGAGAGGAGTGGGGCATGTTTTACCCGAACCAACAAGCAGTTGGTTCCAATTGGATCGTTCTTGGGCCGGTTCTCGTCTCCGGTGAGTGGAAGGGTAAATTTTGGGGTTCGCTGTCCGCGGCTCTCCACCTTGGCTCAGACCATTCACCGCTTCTTCTGAATTCAGGAGAGGTTCTACCTAGTAGAACACCTCATTTTTCTTCAAGGCCCAATGTTTTCTCCACCCCGAGTTTGCCGGGAGGGTTTCGGAGGTGTGGAGGGCGGCCCTCTCAAACCCTCCCCATAGATATGGCTTGATGTGCGATAGTATGGATCACTTGAAAAATTGTAGCCATCGTGCCAAGCATTTCATGAGAGTGAGGGCCGCTAATTTTTATGGGGCTAATAAGGCTCGCAAGCAAGCTTTGCTTGCTGAAGTTTCATCTCTGGATGCGGTGGCTCAGGAGGGAGAGATGGAAGAGCTGGCTTGCGCAGAGTAGATGTATCGGCAACAGCGGGGCCGCACCTAGAGAATCCTCTTCGGTGATGCCAACACCAAATATCACCATGCTATCACCAATGGGCATAGACGCTTTTGCGAGATTAAGAATTTGAAAGGGGCAAATTCCGTCATCTCGGGCCCAAGAGAGCTTAAGGCTCATATTTATGGCTTCTACTGTAGCCTGCTTCAGGAAGATAGACGGGGATCCTTCCCCGGCGATTGATGTTCGAGCTTGGTCGATAGAGGAGTGTGGTTTTGAATGAGGAGAATGCAGTGCTCACGTCTTGCCTCTGCTCGAGGAGGTGAAGGCGACTCTTGACTCCACTAAGACCGACGCCGTACCGGGCCCTAGCGGATTCCCGGTGAACTTCTACAGGCGGCTTTGGACCCTTCTCGGTCCTCTCAACTTAAGGTTGATTACTGACTTCATGAGAGGGCTTATTGAGATTAAACATATCAGCTGCAACATTCTAGTCCTACTTCCAAAAGTGGTAGGATTATTTGGCAATTCCACCCGATTTCTGTGATCAATGTAATCTTTAAGCTCATCGTGAAGGGGTCCGTGATTTGGCTTTCGCCGGTTACCCACCATATCATTCACACGAATCAAACAACATTCATTAGAGGGCATAGCATCCATGACGGGATCACTACCTTGCATGAGGTCCTTCATGAGATCAAATTGAAAAGAGACGAGACATTCATCCCCAAGACCGGCTTCGAAAAGGCGTATGATAGGGTTAATTGGATACTTCTACAGGAGATCATGCACAAGAGAAGGTTTGACCCAAGATGGACTAGCCAGATCATGGAACTTGTTAGAGGGGGATAAACGACCATTAACATCAACATGGAGATTGGTTACTATTTCCGCAATGCTAGAGGCGTTAGGCAGGGGAACCCGCTATCCGCTTTGCTTTTTTAATCTTATCGCCAATGCCTTGGCGGCATCCTGGATGGGGCCAAGAGGGCCGGCCACATCTCTAGCGTGGCGGTCCGCATCTGCAAGGGAGGGGTTACTCACTTGCAATATGCCAATGAGACCCTCATCCTTATTAAGAATGATCCTCGAGAGATCATAAATCTAAAATTCCTCCTCATGTGTTTTGAGGCGATGTCGGGTCTGAAAAATAATTGTGAGAAAAGTGAGGTGTTCATCACAAGTGGGGACGTGGAAGACCGTTGGAGAGCGTCTAATATGATGAACTACAAGCTAGGAGAGCTCCTCATTAAATACTTGGGGCTCCCCTTGGCTGGTCACCAAATTATCATAGAGGAACTTTCACTCATAACTGATAGGGTTGCCACTCATGTGGAGCCATGGATGCGCAATTTCCTAGATTCAAGGGGGAAGGTTTGCATTAGTTAACTCCAGCCTCTCCTCTATCCCCATTTTTGCCATGGGTTTTTACTTTCTCCAAGATGGAGTCTGTGACCAATTTGGCAAAGTCTGCTCCCATTTGTTCTAGGCCAAAAGGAACGGGAAACAAAAATATCACATGGTGAGTTAGTCAGTGATGTGCTCCCCCAAAGAGGTGGGAGGCTTAGGAATAACTAACACGAAAGTCATGAATTGGTGCTTGCTTACGAAGTGGGCTTGGAAAATTCTGAGAGGGCAGGGAGGTGTGTGGCTTCCCATCTTCAGGAATACATACTTTAAGGAGACGACATTTCCTTTAGGAGAGGCACATGTCTATCTCATTTCACGAGATTGATTAGGAAGGTTCAACACTTGCTCCGTTTAGGAACCAAGTTTGAAGCGGGCGATGGTCGGCTAGTGAGTTTTTGGCACGAAAATTGGGTGGCAGAGGAGGCTCTGTGCTACCGATTTTCGTCGCTCTTCGATATTGCTCGAGAGCCAGAATGCAAGGTAGCCGGTGTATGGGTAGAAGAAAGGTGGGCCCCGACCTTCAGACGGGTGTTGGGCCCATTTTAGGCGGGTCAACGGGATGAGATGGTTTCCACTCTTGCTCCAATCTGCCTCTCCCAAGGTTGGGGTTTGGTATCTTGGCACCTCAAACTCTCCGGGGATTTCTCGACTTGTTCGCTTTATAAGGCTATTTTCGCCAACAATCTTGT
This sequence comes from Triticum aestivum, assembly GCF_018294505.1. Taxonomy (NCBI): domain Eukaryota; kingdom Viridiplantae; phylum Streptophyta; class Magnoliopsida; order Poales; family Poaceae; genus Triticum; species Triticum aestivum. The sequence continues at coordinate 479,777,423 of NC_057800.1, read as the reverse complement.
CGTGTGTGACTTCCAAGACATTTGGAAATCTAAACTCCCATCAAGGATTAAGGTGTTCCTTTGGCAAGCAGCGCGTAATCGCATCACTTGTGGTGATCTACTTGTTAAGTGGAACGGGCCCGGTGAAGGGAAGTACATTTGTGTGGCGCCGACGAGACTTGCGACCACATCTTTTTCAGCTGCTTGATGGCTTAGTTTGTGTGGAGTGTGTTCAGAGAGGCGTTTAATCATGCTTGAGCGCCGACTAGTTTTGGGGGTTTCGTTCTCCTCGCCCAGGAATTGCTAGGCAGAGAGTGTAGACTAGCTTGGTTGGGTTTTGGGGCTGCGGCCTGGGCTCTTTGCACGTCTGGAAACAAGGCCTTATTTGAGAGATTGTTTTTCATCACCCGACTGACATTCTTAAAATATTCATCTCCTTTTTGCACCTTTGGAAGGTTCTCAGCTCGAAAAGGGACATACCTCACATTGAGCGGATGTGCGCTCTCCTGCGCGACCGAGCCTCTACCCTTCATGCTAGGAGGAGGAGTTGGGCTAGAGTGCTTTTGTCTTCTATTGTGAGGAGTTGAGAGGTGTGTTGTGAGAGGTGCCGCAAAAGTTCTTCATGGTCTTCCCCGAGTTTGTGGTGGCACCGGCAGGCAGGTCTTCTTCCTCTACAGTCTGGTGCGGCTGGGTGCTGCGTCATCTCGCTCGCGCCTGGGAGGTGATGTATTCTTCTTGTTGTGCGTCTGTGCGTCTATGTGTCTGTGGGCTCTCACTTGCACCTGGCTAGCTAGCCCCTGCTCGATGTGAACACTCCCTCTCATGTGATGCGGGAAGTCAACACGTGGACAGACTCAGAGGTATGGCTCAAGAGGCATATACATGGGCACAAAAGGGAGGGAGGGGGGCAACAATTTTCTTGGAGAAATTGAGAAGCCAGGACTTGGACTCTGGTACCATGTTAAGCTTCATGCACTAACCAATGCAATCAAAAGTCCGGACTATTAAAAGGGATAGGTAATCCACATATACACTTCAACATGCCCATCTTCAGAACCCTTTTGTCTTTGTCATTTATTTATTTTTTGTGTTGAACTTGACTTCTAACTCACTATTAAGGGTCTCAGTTGCCGCGCAGTAGTCTGCTTTCTAAAAAAAGCGTTGAAGATGCCCTAACTCATGGGTATTTAGAAAAAACAGTCCCTCTCTTTCTAAATATAAGCCCTTTTAAATATTTTAATACAAGAATGGAGTTGTGGCTCTCGGCCTCCATGGAAGCCGAATTTTGAAAATTTTAGAATTCGAAAATTTTGGTTTAAAAAATAATCTGAAAAAAAATTGCACAGACAAACATGGATGTGAGGCATATGTGTGTAAAATTTCAGGATGAAATAATTAAAATGTGACCCGTACAAAAAGATAAATTCATGGTTTGAAAGGATGAATAGTATCATGTGTTAAAAAGCCTCATATTTGTCTTTTTTGCACAACCTCATTTCAATGTATTTCGTACTGGGTACTAAAAATTTACACGCTTGTGCACTATGCCTTCATCTATTTCTATATTTTTTAAATTTTTTTGAAATGTGAATAATATGATTTTTTACAAATTTTAAATTTTACATTTAGAGGCCTCCATGAAGCTCGGCTTCACAAAGCATTTTCCATTTTAATACAGATTACATACATATTTATATAGATTTTAGAGTATAGATTCACCCATTTTGCTTCGTACGTAATCCGTATAGCAATTTGTAAAAAGACTTATATTTAGGAATTGAGAGAGTAACAGATAACTCGTCGAACTTTATCTTATATATTTTGACCTACTGCCCCTAGGCAAACAATAATAAATTCGTAGTACGCGCACGATCCCTACCGGCCGCCGGGAAGATCTGCAACCGGTACGCGGCAACATGCCATCTCTTCTCTTCCGACTTGTGCGAGCCTTGTTGAATTTGGTCAAGCAAACATTGTACCCAGCCGCGAAGCCTGGACGTGGCGTCTCCGTCCTTCGCGGTGGCGACGCCGGCTTCAAGAGGCCGGCGGTGCTCACCTGCCCCCGCTACATCATCTCCGTGATCTGTGAATTCGCCATGTTGATCTGCACCATCGGGACGGTGTGCTACTACTTCACCTACGATTTGCCACCTGAGTTCTCCGTCCACTTGACGCCGATCCCGAGTAACAGCAGCGTGGGGGCTGCGGCCGCGACGACGTCCATCCCCCGGTCCTTCGACGTCGTCCTGCACGCCAGCAACCGCCGCGCTACGGAGAGGTGCCACCACCACGGGGTGGGAGTGATGACGTACGGCGGCTACACCGTCGCGTCGGGCCACACGCCCGACTTCTGTGTGCCGCGGAAGGGGGCGCGCGGGGTGCCGTTCGAGCTGGCGTGGGACTGGGACGACGGCGTTTACCTGCCCGAGCACCTGCGCGGCCGCATCGCGGCGGCGGAGAGAGTCTGCGCCGTGGAGTTCGAGGTTCAGGTGAGGCTCCTCCAGGGAGGCGACGCCCGCTCCGGCACGGGCACGCCGACGTGGATGTGGTGCAAGGCGGGGATCGGTGGGGCGCCTGGCGCCGTCACGCCCTGCACCGTGTTCGCTCCACAGAACTGGTTTTCGCCCCTGGCTTAGCCGCCTCGGTGTCGCCATGTATGATTTTTTGCTTTTCCTGGCGCACAAGTGTCCCACAACGCCAGCCAACCCTTGTGTCAGCTGTCCAGTTTTCACTCTTTTGATGGCCATTTCTAGCTAGGTGATAGGCTGTTTTATAGCAATGATTTCCAATGTAATTTCTCTAGGAAACTAGCCGTGTGATTTCATCTGAAAGAAGAAGTTGTGTGATTTTGGTAAGCTGCTTTCGAACCGTAGAGAGGCGTGGAACTACCTTTTCTCTCTTTGTGATTGAGCGGAGTTGTGGTGCATAAGAGAATGTTTCAGGCGCATCACTCTGCTAGTTCCATTCAGTATCGGTGAAAAATAATGTTAACACCGTGTTCAGTATGTGTATTTAGCACATGTATTTGTTTACTCCAAGTCTTCCTCCATGTAAACCCCATCTATCCTGAGCCGCTGCCCCCCATCTAACCCCGCTCCCCACCCTCACCCGAGCCGCCACCTCTCCCACCCGCGTCGCCACACCTCCCACGCCTCGCTGCCATGTCGGCCAGGTCCTCCTCCTCCCGTCCCAGCACCCCGTTCGACTCCTCCTACGAATCTAAACCCGAAGAGCCCTTCATGGCCGACATCCGCAATATCCCTCTCTCCGATCACATTCCCATCACACTCTCCGACACCTCTGTGAACTACTATGCCTGAAAAACCTACTTCAATCTTCTCTTCCGTGAGTACAACCTTTGTGATTATGTGGACGGCCTCACCAACTTCTTCGCCGGCAACCGCGACGCCAACTGGCTGGCCATCGACGCCACCCTCATCCGGTGGTTCTTCCTCATCGTCTCCCCGGACATCTTCCACATCGTCGTTCGCGATGGGGATGATGCCTACACGGTGTGGACCAAGATCAATTGCCTCTTCCCCGACAACAAGCTCCAATGGACTGTTTTCTTGCAGCAAGAGTTTTTTGGGTGTCATCAGAACGACTCCACCATTGACGCCTTTTGTCTCCGCCTCAAGACCCTCTCCGACGAGCTCAACGACGTAGGGTTCAAGGTGGAAGATGAGCTTCTCCTGTCAACGCTCACCGCCGGCCTCAACGAGGACTTCGGCAACGCTGCGTCCAACCTCACTCTCATGGGCAACCCTATCTTCGTCTTGAGGAACGGCGGATGAAGAACCTCCGTACGCGCGCTGCTCACACCGCTCTCGTCGCCGGTCTCTCCCACGGCGCTCTGACACCACCACCGGCGCCTCGTCATCCGGCCCCCATGCAGCAGCCCCTGCCGCCCATGGTCCCGCAGCCCACCCAACCGTCGCGCAATGGCGGGAACGGCGGGAATCGTCGTCGAGGTCGCGGTGGTCAGCGTCAAGGAGGAGGCAAAGGTGGCGGCGGTCAACCTCAGCAGCCCCGCTACGGTGGGCAGCAGCCCTTGCCGCCCACGGTGCCGCAGCTCACCCAACCGCCGCGCAACGGCGGGAACGGCGGGAATCATCGCCGAGGTCGCGGTGGTCAGCGCCAAGGAGGAGGCAAAGGTGGCGACGGTCAACCTCAGCAGCCCCGCTACGGTGGGCAGCAGCCCCTGCCGCCATGGGTCGGCGGCTACAACCCCTGGACGGGGGTCGTCCATGCTTACAGCATGCCGGTGCCACGACCCCCGCCCCGGGCATCCTCGCCCCCCGCCCGGCTACACACCAGGCCCTCCTGGTCGCGCCCCAAGCGGGCGCCTTCGGCGCCTACGGTGGTCCCGCCGCCCCACCCGTCATGTCCCCCTACGGCGCCCCTCTTGCATACGGCGCGGGCTACGGCCAGCAGCCCTATCCCGGTGTTTGGGACCCGGCGCTCCTAGCGGCACTCCAGCAGCCGCCACCCCTACTCCGGCGGTGGCGATTGGTTCATGGACTCCGGCGCCACCGCACACATGTTTGATCATCCGGGTAACCTCTCCTCCGTCCATCCCACATCCACTCCCTCCCACATCATCATCGGCAACAGTGTTGGTCTTCCTATTCTCACATTGGTTCCGCTAGTTTTTACCTCTAACTCTAGACCTCTCTCTCTCTCTCTCTGTTAATAATGTCATTGTTTCTCCCCATCTAATTCAGAACTTAGTTTCCATTCGTAATCTTTCTTGTGATAATTTTGTAACTGTGGAATTTGACGAAGTTGGCTTTTCTGTTAAGGACGCTCGCACCGGGATGATTCTTCACCGTTGTGACAGTCCCGGCAACCTCTATCCAGTTCAGTCGCCGTCATCTTCGGGTGGTCCTCGAGCCCTTTCTACCGGCGTCGATCTTTGGCATGCTCGTCTCGGGCATCCTAACACTTCTTCACTTCATCAAATAATGAGAGGATTTTCTTTTTCATGTAATAAAACGGCCGCTCACTCCTGTGAAGCATGCCGGTTAGGCAAACAAGTTCGCCTTCCTTTTACTTCCTCATCCACAGTTGCTTTTCTTCGTTTGAGTTATTCATAGCGATGTATGCACCTCTCCAGTACCCAGTAATTCTGGTTATCTCCACTATCTTGTTATACTGGATGATTATTCTAACTTTCTGTGGACATTTCCTCTTTGTAGGAAATCCAATGTTCCCGCTGCCCTCATTGCATTTTATGCTTATGTTTTCACATAGTTTGGGCGGCCCATACTCGCACTTCAAACCGACAACGGCAAAGAATTTGACAACCTCACCATTCACCACCTTCTTTCCTCCCATGGCACCATGTTTCGCCTCACGTGCCCTTACACCTCCCAACAGAACGATCGCACCGAGCGCATCCTACGCACCCTCAACGAGTGTGTGTACCCTTCTTTTCCATGCATACATGCCCTCCCAGTTCTGGCCAGATGCCCTCGCCACCGCCACCCTCCTCATTAACCTCCGACCCTGTCGCTCGCGCTGGAACTATACGCTGGACCATCTCCTATATGGCACCCCTCCCTCCTACGATGGCCTCCGGATTTTCGGTTGTCGTTGCTACCCTAACACCACCGCCACTGCACCTCATAAACTTGCTCCTCGTTCCGTTCTATGTCTCTTCCTTGGTTACCCGGCCAACACAAAGGGTTATCGCTGCCATGACCCTGTGTCTCATCGTGTCATCACCTACCGGCACGTGTACTTTGATGAGCTTGTTTTTTCCTTTGCACAGGAACATGTGGCACCTTCATCCTCTACCGCGGCGGGTCCTCCGCGCCGTCGTCCTCTGTCGGCCTTGGGCGCCCCTGAGCGCTCGCCCGCTGCGCCCCCCTCGGGGTCGGGCCCTTCCGCGGCTGCCTCCTCGGGCTTGACGCACCCATCCGTGCCCCCGCACGATGGTCGGCCTCGCCTGCGGCCGCTTCGACGCCTCCTAGGGCGACCCCCTCACCAGCCGGCGTCACCGGGTCGGCGTCACCCGGCTGCCACGCCATCTCTCACGGCGGCCTTCACCCCGGCATGGTCGGCCTCTCCCGCGGCCACCGCGGAACCCGTGAATGATGCGGCCTCGCCGACGTCTTCTGCCGCCCCGGCCCTGTCTAATGGGTCTGCCTCTCCCGTGGGTGCGCCCGCTGGTCCTGCCAGGCCTCCACCCGTGGCTGGTCCCGTGGTCGGTCCGGTTACATGCTCCCGTATGGGTGTCTTCCGTCCGAGCTCGCGTTACGCCTCGGATGGGTACGTCTGCACCATCTCATCTAATGTCCTCGGTTTGGGCCGCTCTTCGTGATCCTCTTTGGATGGCTGCGATGCAGGAGGAGTTCGACGCATTGCAGCGGAACCGGACTTGGCAGCTTCTTCCCCGACCTCGGCACGCCAATGTGATCACCCGGAAGTGGGTCTTCAAACACAAGTTTCGCCCCTACGGCACCCTTGACCACTACAAGGCACCTTGGGTTGTTTGTGGCTTCCGATAACGCGCCGGCATGGACTTCACCGACACCTTCGCTCTGGTTGTTAAGCCCGGGACGATCCGCATTGTTTTACAACTTGCGAACTCTCATGCATGGTCGGTTCATCAGATGGACGTCTCCAACGCCTTTCTTCATGGTCACCTCGACGAGCAGGTTTTTTGTCAGCATCCCACCGGGTTTGTTGATCCGACGTGTCCAGATCAAGTGTGCCTCCTTTCTCGTTCATTATATGGGCTCAAGCAGGCCTCTCGCACCTGGTACCAGCGCATCGCAATGTTTCTTCGTCAGCTCGGCTTCTGCTCAACACGCTCCGATGCTTCGTTGTTCATCTATCGCCAGGGCGCTGACACGACGTATTTGCTCCTCTACGTTGACGACATGATCCTAACAGCATGCACCCATGAGCTCCTTTGCCAGCTTACAGATCGTCTTCGCGCTGAGTTTACCATCAAGGACTTGGGCTCGTTGCACTACTTCCTCGGTGTAGAGGTGGTGCGCCGTCCTGATGGGTTCTTTCTTCATCAGCGGAAGTATGCTCATGAGCTCCTTGACCGTGTTGGGATGCTTAACTGCAAACCCACGGCCACGCATGTTGATACGAAGGCCAAACTCTCTGCTACTGATGGTTCTCCTGCTTCGGATGTTGCTTTCTACAAGTCCACTGTTGGTGCTCTTCAGTACGTCACTCTCACTTGATCGGAGCTTCAGTATGCGGTTCAGTAGGTCTGCCTTCATATGCATGCTCCTCGAGACGTTCAGTGGACCGCTGTCAAGCGGATTCTACGCTACATCCGTGGTGCTATGGATCTTGGTCCCACTTTGCGCGCCTCCACTGCCATTGATCTTGTCGCCTACTCCGACGCTGACTGGGTCGGCTGCCCGAACACCCACCGCCCCACTTCGGGTTATTGCATCTTCCTTGGACCATCCCTGGTTTCATGGTCGTCCAAGCGGCAGCCCACGGTCTCCCGGTCTAGCGCCGAGATTGAGTATCGTGTTGTGGCCAACGTCGTCGCCGATTGTTCCTGGCTTCGTCAGCTTCTTCACGAGCTCTCATGTCCCGTTGGTAAGGCCACGGTGGTCTACTGCGACAACGTCTCCACCGTCTACCTCTCTGTCAACCCGGTTCATCATCATCGTGTTGGGGAACGCAGTAATTTCAAAAAAAATTCCTACGCACACGCAAGATCATGGTGATGCATAGCAATGAGTGGGGAGAATATCGTCCACGTACCCTTGTAGACCGTAAGCGGAAGCGTTATGAGAACGTGGTTGATGTAGTCGAACATCTTCACGACCTGACTGATCCAAGTACCAAACAGACGGCACCTCCGAGTTCAGCACACGTTCAACTCGATGACGTCCCACGAACTCCGATCCAGCAGAGCTTCACGAGAGAGTTCCGTCAGCACGACGGCGTGATGACGGTGATGATGTTGCTACAAACGTAGGGCTTCGCCTAAGCACCGCTACGATATGATCGAGGTGGATTACGGTGGAGGGGGGCACCGCACACGGCTTGGAACAATCAACTTGTGTGTTCTAGGGTGCCCCCTGCCCCCGTATATAAAGGAGCAAGGGGGAGGCCAGCCGGCCCTTGCAAGGCGCGCTAGGAGGAGGAGTCCTCCTCCTAGTAGGAGTGGGACTCCCCTTTCCTACTCCTACTAGGAGGAAAGAAAGGAGGAAAGGGAGAAGGAAGGAGAGGGAGGAAAGGAGGAAAGGGGGCCCGGCCCCCTAGTCCAATTCGGTTTGGGCTAAGGGGGGCGCGCGCCCTGCCTCCTCTCTTAGACTACTTGGCCCATGAGGCCCAATACTTCTTCCCCGTATTCCCATAACTCCTCGGTACTCCGAAAAATAGCTAAATCACTCGGAACCTTTCTGATGTCCGAATATAGTCGTCCAATATATCGATCTTTATGTCTCGACCATTTCGAGACTCCTCGCCATGTCCCCGATCTCATCCGGGACTCCGAACTACCTTCGGTACATCAAATCACATAAACTCATAATACGGATCGTCACCGAACGTTAAGCGTGCGGACCCTACGGGTTCGAGAACTATGTAGACATGATCGAGACATGTCTCCGGTCAATAACCAATAGCGGAACCTGGATGTTCATATTGGCTCCTACATATTCTACGAAGATCTTTATCGGTCAAACCGCATAACAACATACGTTGTTCCCTTTGTCATTGGTGTGTTATTTGCCCGAGATTCAATCGTCGGTATCTCAATACCTAGTTGAATCTCGTTACCGGCAAGTCTCTTTACTCATTTCCGTAATGCATCATCCCGCAACTAACTCATTAGTTGCATTGCTTGCAAGGCTTATAGTGATGTGCATTACCGAGAGGGCCCACAAATACCTCTCCGACAATCGGAGTGACAAATCCTAATCTCGATCTACGCGAAGTCAACAAGTACCATCGGAGACACCTATAGAGCACCTTTATAATCACCCAGTTATGTTGTGATGTTTGGTAGCACACAAAGTGTTCCTCCGGTAATCGGGAGTTGCATAATCTCATAGTCATAGGAACATGTATAAGTCATGAAGAAAGCAATGGCAGTAAACTAAAACGATCAAGTGCTAAGCTAACGGAATGGGTCAAGTCAATCACATCATTCTCCTAATGATGTGATCCCGTTTATCAAATGACAGCTCATGTCTATGGTTAGGAAACATAACCATCTTTGATCAACGAGCTAGTCAAGTAGAGGCATACTAGTGACACTCTGTTTGTCTATGTATTCACACATGTATTATGTTTCTGGTTAATACAATTCTATCATGAATAGTAAACATTTATCATGAAATAAGGAAATAAATAATAACTTTATTATTGCCTCTAGGGCATATTTCCTTCACGTCACACCAAGCACATTGAGCTTGATATCCATTTTGTTCGGGATCAGGTGGCTCTTGGCCATGTTCGTGTTTTACACGTTCCCACCTCCCAACAATTTGCCGATATCATTACCAAAGGCTTGCCCACGACGTCTTTTGAGGAGTTTCGGTCCAGTCTCTGCGTCAGCAACAGTGTCGCTTCGACTGCGGGGGTGGGGGGGTGTTGAGTATATGTATTTAGCACGTGTATTCTTGTACTCCAAGTCTTCCTCCTTGTGTATAGTTTAGGATATGACTGCCCTTTGTACTCTATATACATGTGCGTATGCACCCAATCAATACATTGAGAGCAATACATTGGGAGTTGCATCATATTCCTCTACACATCGCATCGAATGAGCATTAATGTAAAATACTTGGTTATGCATGAATAAAAACATAAATCCAGATGATAAGCATCTCTAGCTTGATTCAGCATCCACCGGAGTTCTTTTTACTGCCAACTGGATCCTCATTCATTCCTATGGTGACCCTCGAGCGTTGCCAATATCTATGAGATTTTTGGAGCGCACCACATGAAAGTCTCGAGCCCTCGGAGACAGCTGAAAATATATGAAGTAATCTACATTGAAAGAATACTGAATAAGGACAGTTGCTTCTGTTAGATGTGTATATACTCTCTTTTCTGTATATCCCCATTGTATAAGGGGGTTTCCTGCACTTTACCACACATGTATATGTATTGGTCTTTGGCCCTCAGTGAATACTAGTTGCTCATTATCCAACATGGTATCAGATGCTAGGCTAGCCTCTTCCTCTTGCATGATGCAACTCCATGCGCCTCATTCCTAGCCTGCCCATCTCCGGCCGCTGCAGGCTGTCTCCGGCCATATCCTCCCTCCTGCCTGCAGCTACTGCCCCGTCCGGCTCCTCCCTCCTGCCTGTAGCTGCTACCCCGTCCGGCCGCCGACGCCGCTCGGCCGCTGCCGTCTCAGCCCCGTCCGGCCGATGTAGTCTCCAACCGCTCCCTCCGGCTACCGCAGCCGGCTGCCTCGTCTGGCCGCGGCCGCCAGCCACCCCGTCGGGCCACTCCAGCCTTGTCCCTGGCCGGATCCGCAGCTTCCACTGTAATTTTCTCTCAGGCCGGCTGCTCCAGCTCCCTCTTCCGCCGCTGTCGCTGGCCATCCCGTCCGCTCGTTCCTCCGCTCGAGCCCCTCGTGAGTCGTTGATCCCCTTTGCTCGCTCGGTCCCCCACTCAATCCCCTCGTGAGCGGGTCTGCCCGATCCAGATCGGGCCTACAGTAGCAGTTGACTTAAAAACAGAGAGCTCCTCATGTCTTCTTCGGGCTATGTAGCCGTTCCTCGGTGCTCAGTGATCTTCGATGGCACCAACTATGCCGAGTTTGTGGGTTTTATACGTATCCATATGCGTGGTCTTCTTCTGTGGGGTGTTCTCTCCAGCGAGGTCCCCTATCCACCATGTCCTGTTGCTCTCGTGGCTCCTACCCCACCAGTACCGTCGGTTCTTGCTGCTGATGCTTCTCAGGCTGATCGGAATGCATCCAAGGCTCTTGATGATGTCACGGTTGATGCTTATGATCAGCAGATGTCAACTTATTCAGATGCTCTTTCTGCCTACCGAGATGATCTATCTGCTTACACTCAGTGGTGCAATGATGATGCTCTTGCTGCTGCTGTTCTTACTGTGAGTGTCCTCCCTCAGGTTGCCTCTGAGTTCATGGGCCTCAGCACTTTGCAGCCATGTGGTCTTATCTCTGTCAGAGCTATCAGCCCTCTGGTGATGCTCTCTACTTATCTGTGGTGCCTCAGGAGCACGCTCTTCAGCAGGGTGACTCTTCTATTGACGAGTTCTACACACAGACGTCTACCATCTGGCTCCAGCTTGACTCCCTTTGGTCCGTTGTTTGTGGAGCTTGCCACTACTGCCAGACTATGCGGTCTGACTTGGAGTTTTAGCGTGTCCATGAGTTCTTATATCGCCTTCGCTCTGAGTTTGAGCCTCGACGTGCTCACTTGCTTGCTTGTGGCTGTGTTACTATGTCGGAGGTTCTTGTTAAGCTTCGTGCTAAGGAGACCCGCCTTCGTTCAGCTGGATTGCTTGCGGTTCCTTCAATGTTGGCTGCCCGAGCTCCTATGTTGTCTACTCGTCTCATAGCTCCACCGTTCCTGCCCACACCTTTAGGGGGTGGGTCGCCCTCCTTATGTTGAGAAGGGCCGGTCGCGCCATGACACCTTCTGTGGCTACCGCTCCAGGCCAGGTCACCTAGAGTCTAATTGTCGCCAAAAACAATGAGACCAGAGGTGCTCCTCTTCCAGTGGGACTCCTGTGTCGTCATCGACTCCGTCACTCACTGACCAAGACATTGTGCAGCTTAATCGCCTTCTGGTTTCCTCCGGTTCTTCATCGACAGGTTCTGATGTTGTTGTGACTGCTTTCACCTCTTCATCACCACCGGCATCTACACCGTCAGGTACATCTTCATGGGTTCTGGACTCTGGAGCTTCCTTTCATATGTCTTCTGATTCTTCCATGTTGTCTTCTCTTCGACCTCTTGATTCTCTATTAATGTTCTTACTATCGATGGCACATCTCTTTCTGTTGCTAGTCGTTATATTCTTTCTACTCCATCCTTTTCTGTTCCTAGTGTTTCACGTGTTCCCCGCCTTACCATGAATCTTTTTTCCGCTGCCCAACTTACTGATTCTGGTTATCGTGTCATTCTTGATACCGACTCTTGCTCCATTCAAGATCGTCGCACCAAGGCTTTGGTTGGTGCTGGCCCCCAGTGCTGTGAGTCAGAGGGCCTTTGGGAGGTTTACTGGCTTTATGTTCCTTCCGCTGCCACCACTTCTGCCGGTTCTCAATCTCTTGCCGCCTGCTCGTCTGCGTCCTTCCAGTAGTGGCACCATCGTCTTGGTCACATATGTGGCTCTCGCTTGTCATCATTAGTGCATCAGGGCCTCTTAGGGTCTGTCTCTAGAGATGTTTCTTTACATTGTAATGGTTGTAGACTTGGCAAATAGACCCAATTACCTTATCCTACCAGTGAGTTGGTATCTCAGCGTCCTTTTGACTTAGTTCATTCTGATGTCTGGGGTCCTGCTCCCTTTGATTTGGAAGGTGGTCATCGCTACTATGTTTTGTTTATTGATGATTTCTCTCGCTACACTTGGCTCTACTTCATGAAATCTTGTAGTGAGGTTATCTCTATATACAAACGTTTTGCTTCCATGGTTCACAACCAGTTTTCCACGCCTATTCATACTTTTCGTGCTGACTCCGCTGGAGAGTTTATCTCCTAGAAGTTGCATGGTTTTCTCGCGGAACAGGGTTCACATGCCCAGTTCTCATGTCCTGGTGCCCATGCTCAGAATGGCGTTGCAGAACGTAAGCATCATCATCTACTTGAGATGGCTCATGCATTGATGATTGTCGTTTCCCTTCCACCCCACTTTTGGGCTGAGACCATTTCTGCATCCACCTATCTCATCAACATTCAGCCATCGACTGCTCTGCATGGTGGTGTTCCTATGGAGTGTCCCACTGGTCGTTCTCCTAACTACTCCACTCTCCGTATGTTTGGATGTGTGTGCTATGTCCTTCTTGCCCTGCGAGAACGCACCAAACTGATTGCTCAATTGGTTGAGTGTGTTTTCCTTGGCTACAGCCATGAGCACAAGGGCTATCTCTGTTAGGATCCTGCTGGTCATCGTCTGCGCATTTCGCGTGATGTGACTTTCGACAAGTCTTGTTCTTACTACCCACGTCCTTCTTCCTCAACCTTCTCAGTGGATCATATTTCTTTTCTTCTCCTTTCCGATACACCCTGCTATGTGCCTCATGTCCCTGTTGGGGAACGTAGTAATTTCAAAAAAATTCCTACGCACATGCAAGATCATGGTGATGCATAGCAACAAGAGGGGAGAGTGTTGTCTACGTACCCTCGTAGACCGGCAACGGAAGTGTTGACACAACGTAGAGGAACTAGTCGTACGTCTTCCCGATCCGACCGATCCAAGTACCGAACGTACGGCACCTCCGAGTTCTGCACACGTTCAACTCGGTGACGTCCCTCGAGCTCCGATCCAGCCGAGTGTTGAGAGAGAGTTTCGTCAGCACGGCGGCGTGATGACGGTGATGATGTTCTACTGACACAGGGCTTCGCCTAAGCACCGCTACGATATGACCGAGGTGGAATATGGTGGAAGGGGGCACCGCACACGGCTAAGGAACGATCACGAAGATCATCTTGTGTGTCATGGGGTGCCCCCTTGCCCCCGTATATAAAGGAGGGAGAGGGGGAGGTGCGGCCGGCCCTAGGGGTGCGCCTGGAGGAGTCCTACTCCCACCGGGAGTAGGACTCCCCCCTCTTGCCTTGTTGGAGAAGGAAAGGGGAAGGGGGAAAGAGGAAAGGGGGGCGCCGCCCCTCCTTCCTTGTCCTATTCGGAGTAGGGGGAGGGGGCGCGCGGCCTGTCCTGGCCGGCCCTCCTCTTCTCCCTTAGGGCCCATGTAGGCCCATTAACCCCCGGGGGGTTCCGGTAACCCCCCGGTGCTCCGGTAAAAATCCCGATTTCACCCGGAACGTTTCCGATATCCAAATATAGGCTTCCAATATATCACTCTTTATATCTCGACCATTTTGAGACTCCTCGTCATGTCTGTGATCATATCCGGGACTCCGGACAACCTTCGGTACATCAAAACACAAAAACCCTAATTACGATCGTCACCGAACTTTAAGCGTGTGGACCCTACGGGTTCGAGAACTATGTAGACATGACCGAGACACGTCTCCGGTCAATAACCAATAGCGGAACCTGGATGTTCATATTGGCTCCTACATATTCTACAAAGATCTTTATTGGTCAGACCGCATAACAACATACATTGTTCCCTTTGTCATTGGTATGTTACTTGCCCGAGATTCGATCGTCGGTATCTCAATACCTAGTTCAATCTCGTTACCGGCAAGTCTCTTTACTCGTTCCGTAATACATCATCCCGCAACTAACTCATTAGTTGCAATGCTTGCAAGGCTTAAGTGATGTGCATTACCGAGAGGGCCCAGAGATACCTCTCCGACAATCGGAGTGACAAATCCTAATCTCGAAATACGCCAACCCAACAAGTACCTTTGGAGACACCTGTAGAGCACCTTTATAATCACCCAGTTACGTTGTGATGTTTGGTAGCACACAAAGTGTTCCTCTGGTAAACGGGAGTTGCATAATCTCATAGTCATAGGAACATGTATAAGTCATGAAGAAAGCAATAGCAACAAACTAAACGATCAAGTGTTATGCTAACGGAATGGGTCAAGTCAATCACATCATTCTCCTAATGATGTGATCCCGTTAATCAAATGACAACTCATGTCTATGGTTAGGAAACATAACCATCTTTGATCAACGAGCTAGTCAAGTAGAGGCATACTAGGGACACTCTGTTTGTCTATGTATTCACACATGTATTATGTTTCCGGTTAATACAATTCTAGCATGAATAATAAACATTTATCATGATATAAGGAAATAAATAATAACTTTGTTATTGCCTCTAGGGTATATTTCCTTTAGTCTCCCACTTGCACTAGAGTCAATAATCTAGTTCACATCGCCATGTGATTTAATACAAATAGTTCACATCACCATGTGATTAACACTCATAGTTCACATCGACATGTGACCAACACACAAAGGGTTTACTAGAGTCTATAATCTAGTTCACATCGCTATGTGATTAACACCCAAAGAGTACTGAGGTGTGATCATGTTTTGCTTGTGAGAGAAGTTTAGTCAACGGGTCTGCCACATTTAGATCCATAAGTATTTTGCAAATTTCTATGTCAACAATGCTCTGCACAGAGCTACTCTAGCTAATTGCTCCCACTTTCAATATGTATCCGGATTGAGATTTAGAGTCATCTGGATCAAGGTCAAAATTTTGACTGATGATAACTCATTCTTACGTCAAACTTCAAAAAGAAATTTGAGGATAGCTCCGGGAAAATAAGAAGAGTCAGGTAAGATCCTGGAAAAAGACCTGTGGGTTAGGGCCCACTGAAAAGAAACACCGTTGAACGATTACTTGAAAAGAGATATTGCACCGGTTGAATTAAATGGCTTGAATAAGATAACAACCTCGAACTAGGTTGAATGGATCTTGGATGACAAGACGAGCCTTTTGAGAAAGCTTGAGCACGCCGGAACAAAAGAATAGTGAGAAGTGAATTATTATGAGGTGCACTGGTATGAGAAGGCATTGAAATGAGGAAAGGGTAAGATCAACAAAGCTTGACTTGAAACCACCGGAGAAGATAAAAGAAACGAAGAATGATGATCTAGAAGCTCCGTTAGTATCTTCATGAGAATCACCGGATAAGAATATTGATAGAAAAAGAATGGAGAGGCTTCACATCAATAAGATGGTACTTGATTAAGAAATCTGAGTCCTTGAAGAAAACAAAGGGAGGGAGGGTGGGAAAAACAAAGGCAACTTGGAGGAATGAAGACCGTTGAGAAAACAGAGATTGAATCTTGCGGATGTTTAGAATGAACGGATCCACTTGAAGAGAAGCACACCGGTTAAAAAGGGTTGACATGACAATCTCGATTATCATGAAGGATTGGTATTCACATTGGAGTATTATAACACCGCTTAGGCAAGGTATGGAATCAACATTTGAATTCGAAGTAACTCGAATACCACAACTCAAAACAAAAACAAAGGATTTGCTTGCGGAATCAGCCGGAACAAACATATGATAGAGATTTCGTCCGAAGTTTTCGTGGTGGGGCCTACACGGGCTCGATCGTACAGCACCATCATGTACAAGGCAGTGCACATGACATACGAAGTGTCCCCGAGTCGGCATAGCCAATGACTCTTTAAGACACAATGAGACCACTATAAAACCGACCGTGAATAGGCGGACCACTAGACGTCGAACCCCAATTTCATATCATACATCTGTCGAAAAGATATCCTAAGAGCTACTTGAATTCCCACCTATGAAACTCCCGAAATTTTCCAGTTATGCAATCAGGTGTTGGGGATATAGGGGAAGCATAATATCTCACCCAAAACTAGCAAATCCTACATCCAGCTGTATCCATCCTTCAACACATAACCAAGAAACCTTCGGAAATCGTCTACCTCAACCTTCTAAAAACATCCGTTATACAAGTTATGGCGATACTCCCGAACTCCCGCCCCAGTACTGGGTGGCGTCGAGGTTATCTCACCAACGAACTGCATAAAAGAGATTTTCGATGTCGGCGTACTAAACTCAGGTATTCCAGAACTGCAACGATAAAATTATGATGACAACACCTCAGAGCTCAACTCCCCGGGACACTTCCACTAAACCCCTGACAGGAGGCACCAAGACAATGTTCTCATCATAAAACCATCGGAACGGTTCCAAGATACCCGTGTGATCCTAAAAAAAATAATGAAATTTGAGAAGAGAAGAGTCAAAACTCTATGTCAAGATGCCTTACCAGAGCGATGAGGAGACTGGGAGGTAAAAAGAATTCCTAACTCTCTGATATATAATTCCTAAATGACTCAAAATATTTTTCTAGACACAACTCGGCCGCTAAAAACGATCAATCAGTGGGGGGCTCCTAAGGTCGGGGAAGGCTCTGATACCAACTTGTCACACCCTCGATGCGATTATAGCTCCCACGTGTCGAGGCACGACTTAGAGACATAATCGCATTGAAGGCATATGTAATCTTCACACAACCCATGTAATACATAAGGGAAAGAGATACATAGTTGGCTTACAATCGCCACTTCACACAATTACATGAATAAAGCATTACATCATCCAGATACAATCAAGGTCCGACTACGGAACCCAAAATAAAAGAAGAACCCCAAATGCGACAAAGGTCCCCGATCGACCCCAACTGGGCTCCACTACTGATCAACTAGAACGGAACAACACAAAGGACAAGATCTTCATCGAGCTCCTCCTGAGCTTGGTTGTGTCATCTTCATGGACTTATCGGCACCTGCAAACTGATTTTGGAAGTATCTGTGAGCCACGGGGACTCAGCAATCTCGCACCCTCGCGATCAAGACTATTTAAGCTTGTGGGTAAGGTAAAAGGTATGAGGTGGAGCTGCAGCAAGCGACTAGCATATATGGTGGCTAACATACACAAATGAGAGCGAGAAGAGAAGGCAAAGCACGGTCGATAAAAGTATGGTCAAGAAGTGATCCTGGACTACCTACATCAAGCATAACTCCAACAATCGTGTTCACTTCCCGGACTCCGCCGGAAAGAGACCATCACAGTTACACACGCGGTTGATTCATTTTAATTAAGGTCAACTTCAGGTTTTCTACAACCGTACATTAACAAATTCCCATCTGCCCATAACCGCGGGCACGGCTTTCGAAAGTTCAAATCCCTGCAGGGGTGTCCCAACTTAGCCCATCACAAGCTCTCACGGTCAACGAAGGAATAGACCTCCACCCAAGACGTTCCGATCAGACTCGGTATCCCGGTACAACAAGACATTTCGACAGGGTAAAACTAAACCCGCAACACCGCCCGAACGTGCCGACAAATCCCGATAGGAGCTGCACATATCTCTTTCTCAGGGCACACTCAGATTGTCTTAGGTACGGGTAGGCCAGCCCAGAGTTGCCCCTGGTGGCCACCGGTAGCTGATAGGTGGACCAACACTCAGAGGAGCACTGGCCCGGGGGGTAAAATAATGATGACCCTCAGGAGCGCGACTCCCAAGGGAAAAGAAAAGGTCTAGGTGGCAAATGGTAAAACCAATGTTGGGCATTGCTGGAAGAGCTTTACTTAAGGCGAACTGTCAAGGGGTTCCCATTATAGCCCAACCGCGTGAGGAACGCAAAATCCGGAAACATAACACCGATATGACGGAAACTAGGGCGGCAAGAGTGGAACAAAACACCAGGCATAAGGCCGAGCCTTCCACCCTTTACCAAGTATATAGATGCATTAATTAAATAAGATATATAGTGATATCCCAACAAGTAAATAAATATTCCAACAAGGAACGGCCTCCAATCTTCACCTGCAACTAGCAACGCTATAAGAGGGGCTGAGCAAAGCGGTAACATATCCAATCAACAGTTTGCTAGGACATGGTGGGTTAGAGGCTTGGTTCAACAATATGGGAGGCATGACAAGCAACTGGTAGGTATCGCAGCATAGGCATAGCAAAAGAGCGAGCATCTAGCAAAGCAAAGATAGTAGTGATTTCGAGGGTATGATCATCTTGCCTGAGATCCCGCAAGGAAAAAGAACAAGTCCATGAAGAAGACAAACGGACGTAGTCGAACGGTTCCTCACAAACACGACGTTACCGGAGCCAACCCGAAGAAGCAACACCGGAAAGAAGCAAACAACATAGTAAACAACCACCACATAGACATGGCATGATGCGCAAACAAGTATGATGCATGTCCGGTTTAATGAAGCATGGCATGGCAAAGTGCACAAGCAACCCTACAAATTAAGTGGAGCTCAATATGCAGCGAGTTGCATATTGACGAAACACCATGACAAGTTATTTAGTTTGATCTTGTTTATGTACCCAACAATATTAAATGTTGTTAAACATGGCAAGAGGGGAAGCATGATGAAACTATCTAATCTAGGCAAGGTTAAATGAGGCCGGAACAACAAAACAACAAGTCCGGAAACTCCTCATATGCATATATTAGGTTTGTTACTATTCTGCCCTAAACATAATTTTAGAGTTGTTAAACATGCTAGGTGAGTGCATCATGTTAAACTAGGCATTTTTCTACCCCATTTACATATAAAATTTATTAAATTCCGAGTTACGGTTATTTAGTTATGAATTAAACCATTTTAGCATGGCAATAGGCAAATATAAGCAAACCTCATTTTAAACATTTTAAACATGGATGAAAGTTGGATATTATTAATCTACACAAAATTCTAAGCATTTTTCCCATATAATTCATTTTAATCCGATGCACCAATTGTAAGTTATTATATGCATGTTGTCTAGGGGGTTTCCTGCAAATCTGCTGCCTCTGGAAAAAAGAACAAAATCGCAGAACAGGGAAAAAACCCTATCGAGCCGAATCTGAAGCAAACTGGGTCTACAGAAAGAAAAAAACAACAGAGGCTTCACTGGGCCTTACCATGGGCTTCGGCCCAGATCTGGAGGGCAAAGGCAGGCCGGTGCTGGGCCTCGGAGCGCTGCGACTGGATCCTGGGCCGCGCAAGCGAGGCAGCGGCTCGGGCGGAGTCAACGGGCGTGCAGTGGCGCAGCACCGCGATGTAGAGGATGCATGCACGCGCTCGTCTCCATGGCTCGAACAGAATAGAGGAAGAAGGCGCGGCGGCTGTGGGTCTTGCAGGTCGGCGCGCGAAGGCAGAGCAGCGGCGAGGCGAGGTAGGGATCGGCCGGATCCAAGGCTCGATGGCGGGGGAGCTCCGTTCTGAGGGTAGTGGGTCGGGCGGCTAGGTGCGTGCGTCCTCGACCCGTCACTCGGAGCAGAAGAACGAGCGGTGCTCCGACGAGGAACTTGACAGGGCGACGACGACGAACGTGGCGTGGCTGGAGCATCGTCCTCTTCCCGCAGTAGAAGAAAGGGGAGGCCAGCGGGGTCCTGGACGGCGAGGCGGTGGAGAGATCCGGCGGCAGAAACTCCTGCTGCTGCAGTATCAAGAGAGGAAGAGAAGGTCAGGGAGGCATAGAGAGAAAAGGGCGAGTCGAGGAGGCAAGGGAGGGCCGGCGGGGCTCATCTGCTGAGTGCGCCGGCGATGTGGATGGCCGGAACGAAGGCGGTTGCTGGGGCTTCGCGGGAGGAGCAGGGCACACGACTCGGCGCTCCTCTCAATCCAGATCGAGGCAGGGAGGAGCTTCGCTCTTGATTGGCCACGCACGGAAAACCGAGTGGAGTTAGGTGGGGGAGGTGGCGGCGCTGCGAGGGGATTGATGGGACAAACTCCCTAAAAGTTAGGGTTGGTCATTATATATGGCATATGGATTTTTGGATAGGGGCTACCTCGTCCCTACGATCGCAATCGGACGATTGCAGATAAAATAGCTAGGGAGCCCAATTAACAAAACAGAGACGTTTTGTAGACGTTTGGGGATGATCCGGATCCAA
Source organism: Triticum aestivum (assembly GCF_018294505.1). Taxonomy (NCBI): domain Eukaryota; kingdom Viridiplantae; phylum Streptophyta; class Magnoliopsida; order Poales; family Poaceae; genus Triticum; species Triticum aestivum. Next base: position 479,756,921 of record NC_057800.1, on the reverse strand, counting down.
CGGTGACGACTGTCCGGGTCGGGTCCGGGACAACTTTCGGACGCGCGCGAGGAGGTCTGCGGGCTGACGAGAGAGGGTTTGGTTGGGCCTGGCGGTAGGTCGTGAGCTGTGTAGACGGACTCGAGCTGAGAGAAGAGAAGAGAGGGAGGCCCGGCGACTGTTTCCGGAGACCGAAAACGTCCGACGTTAGACCGGCTATAATGCCGCTATAGTTTAATGGTTGGGCTATCAAACGAGCTCCGAATGCGATGAAACTTGGCAGGCGACCTACTAACAACAAAACAACACCACATGCCAACTTTCATCCCATTCCGAGAATATTTTCCGCCACTTATAAAATACTATTTCGGACATGCCGCGGGCGCGTGCAAGTGTGTCTGGGCTCAGAACGGACAACGGACAGAACGGGGAGACCCGGACGGATGCAAGTTTTGAAAACATGATGATGCAATGCACATGATGACATGATGAAATGCAACACGCAAGCAAATGACATGGCAACGCCGGCGAATAACTGGACAACACTTGGCACATCGGTCTCGGGGCGTCACAACACTCCACCACTACGAGAGGATCTCGTCCCGAGATCTAGAATGACACCGGAGAGAAAACGGAAGAGACAGAGAAGAGGTAAAACTAAGTTGCTTCTTTGACAAACGAGTAAGACCAAAGAACCTTGAAAGGGTTAAGCCATCTCAAGAAAAGAAAACAACGGAGATAAATCAAGTTGAAAATACTCTGTAAGCAAAGAGGAACAAGGAAGAACAACTTTGGGCAGCACTCCGGTTGAAAAGAAAATAATTGAATGAGAACTTGATAAGATGAGAGGATACTTGATGACATTATAAAACACTGCCTCCGGAACTATTAAATGAATGGAACAAGGAGTAAGAAATATCTCAGACAACACTCCGGTTGAAAGAGATGCCAGGCTTGATAAGGCGAAAAGAACTTGAGTAGAGGACACAACACTCCGGTTAAGAGGATAATCATGATAAGGACAAGAAGAAGGTTTGAAGAGAACAACAACACAATTCCTCCGGGAGAGAGTAATAGAAGATAGATGATTAAAATAAAGAATAAAAAGGGCAACCTGGTGCATGTAGCTCCCGCTTGCGCAGGGTCCAGGGAAGGGTCCGACCACTTTGGGTCTATAGTACGCAGACTTTCCCTACATTTTTGTAAGAGGCTGTTTCCAGGACTTGAACCCATGACCTCATGGTCACAAGGCAGCAGCTTTACCACTGCGCCAAGGCTCCCCTTCGATTAAAATAAAGAATGAAGAAGAAAATGCCAACTTCTGTCACAAAGAGTTTGAAAAGGCATATTTAGGAGAAGGGTCGAACGGAATTGTTGGAGAAAACCAACAATGAAAAGAATAAGCTTTAAATGGTCTTATGGGATACATCTCAAATTATGAGGTGACAACCTGCCACTCACAGGAAAAAAATGGATTGATAAGAACAAGGATAGGAGAAGCTTATTTCCCCGAGAGGATAATGAAGAACTTGGGTCAATTATAAGCACCATAGATAGCAGCAATCCTTAGGGAAAGCTTTAGGTGAAATAAAGTCCAAGACAATTCCAATGACGAGATTGATGGATTTAAAATATCTCATTCTTAACAACATTCGAATCATGAAGCATGAATTCAAATTATCAAGAATGACATAATACCACCTCCAATGATACGGAAGAAAGAATTGCACTCCGGATTACAAGAAGAAGACTGCTTGAGCTCCTTAAAAGAATCTTGATGAAAACTTCGAGAAGGAAATAAATCCTTGATGAACCATCATGTAGAACCTCCATGAAGAACTCCGTTAAACAAAAGAATGATCAAATGGAAAGAAAAGGGAAGTTGAAAACACAAGGTGAAACCTTGTAATAATTAGATGGATCTTGCGATGAAATAGTTGAAAAAGGTTGGAACTCCGGGAAAAGAGAAGATGAACAATTAGAAACAAGAATTTTGACGAACCTCCGGAATAAGGAATTAAATCACTTGGATGAAACAAGAGTAAGAATTACATTATGCTTATCCTTCACCAATTTAAATTGATGACAATCAACAGATTTGGCATATTACTTATTCTCGTAGGAAGGATTAAGATAGATATAGCGCAAACTTGAGAATGTCTTCGACGAACCACCGGTAGGATTTGGAAAAATAACGAATGAGTTGATATGATGAAGAAGGAAGAGAACCCTTGAGCAAACCACCATAAGAATTGAAAAGAACGATTAAAACATGAAGAAACACTAGGAAGGATTAGCAATTAAACGAAGATGCTCGAGAGAATTTAGATCCATGAGAACGAAGAGATCACGAGCTGATTAAAACTCACTTGAATGGAGCATCGGTAGAATTGGAGAATGGCAACTCAAAGCTGAGAATGAATAAACCTGACTTGATGGACTCCGGATAACAAACTGAGAAGACTCTTAAATTGCTCCGGAAGGGTGAAAAGAATTCTCACGATCAAAAACAATTGTGAGAGGATGGCAACAAGCTAGAATGACGATTCTCTGAGAGAACGGATAAAATATGAGGTAAAACTCTTCTTCGGTCTTCCAATGTTGAGAATGACGACGAGAAACACCACCAAGAATTATTTAGACCCTCCAGAAGAATCAAAACGAAGAGGTTGACGCAACGATGGAAAGAATTTGAAAGCTCTTGGAGAAATACATTTGACTGATGATAACTCATTCTTACGTCAAACTTCGAAAAGAAATTTGAGGATAGCTCCGGGAAAATAAGAAGAGTCAGGTAAGATCCTGGAAAAAGACCTGTGGGTTAGGGCCCACTGAAAGGAAACACTGTTGAACGATTACTTGAAAAGAGATATTGCACCGGTTGAATTAAATGACTTGAATAAGATAACAACCTCGAACTAGGTTGAACGGATCTTGGATGACAAGACGAGCCTTTTGAGAAAGCTTGAGCACACCGGAACAAAAGAATAGTGAGAAGTGAATTATTATGAGGTGCACCGGTATGAGAAGGCATTGAAATGAGGAAAGGGTAAGATCAACAAAGCTTGACTTGAAACCACTGGAGAAGATAAAAGAAACGAAGAATGATGAACTAGAAGCTCCGTTAGTATCTTCATGAGAATCACCGGATAAGAATATTGATAGAAAAAGAATGGAGAGGCTTCACATCAATAAGATGGTACTTGATTCAGAAATCTGAGTCCTTGAAGAAAACAAAGGGAGGGATGGTGGGAAAACCAAAGGCAACTTGGAGGAATGAACACCGTTGAGAAAACTGAGATTGAATCTTGCGGATGTTTAGAATGAACTGATCCACTTGAAGAGAAGCACACCGGTTAAAAAGGGTTGACATGACAATCTCGATTATCATGAAGGATTGGTATTCACATCGGAGTATTATAACACCACTTAGGCAAGGTATGGAATCAACATTTGACTTCGAAGCAACTCGAATACCACAACTCAAAACAAAAACAAAGGATTGGCTTGCGGAATCAGGCGGAACAAACATATGATAGAGATTTCGTCTGAAGTTTTCGTGGTGGGGCCTACACGAGCTCGATCGTACAACACCATCATGTACAAGGCAGTGCACATGACATACGAAGCGTCCCCGAGTCGGCATAGCCAAGGACTCTTTAAGACACAACGAGACCACTATAAAACCGACCGTGAATAGGCGGACCACTAGACGTCGAATCCCAATTTCATATCATACATCTGTCGAAAAGATATCCTAAGAGCTACTTGAATTCCCACCTATGAAACTCCCGAAATTTTCCGGTTATGCAATCAGGTGTTGGGGATACAGGGGAAGCATAATATCTCACCCAAAACTAGCAAATCCTACATCCAGCTGTATCCATCCTTCAACACATAACCAAGAAACCTTCGGAAATCGACTACCTCAACCTTCAAAAAACATCCGTTATACAAGTTATGGCGATACTCCCTTACTCCCGCCCCAGTACTGGGTGGCGTCGAGGTTATCTCACCCACGAACTGCATAAAAGAGATTTTCGATGTCGGCGTACTAAACTCAGGTATTCCAGAACTTCAACGATAAAATTATGATGACAACACCTCAGAGCTCAACTCCCCGGGACACTTCCACTAAACCCCTGACAGGAGGCACCAAGAAAATGTTCTCATCATAAAACCATCGGAACGGTTCCAAGATACCCGCGTGATCCTAAAAAAATTAGTGAAATTTGAGAAGAGAAGAGTCAAAACTCTACGTCAGGATGCCTTACCAGAGCGATGAGGAGACTGGGAAGTAAAAAGAATTCCTAACTCTCCGATATATAATTCCTAAATGACTCAAAATATTTTTCTAGACACAACTCGGCCGCTAAAAACGGTCAATCAGTGGGGGGCTCCTAAGGTCGGGGAAGGCTCTGATACCAACTTGTCACACCCTCGATGCGACTATAGCTCCCACGTGTCGAGGCACGACTTAGAGACATAATCGCATTGAAGGCATATGTCGCAAGTGAGGTAATCTTCACACAACCCATGTAATACATAAGAGAAAGAGATACATAGTTGGCTTACAATCGCCACTTCACACAATTACATGAATAAAGCATTACATCATCCAGATACAATCAAGGTCCGACTACGTAACCCGAAATAAAAGAAGAACCCCAAATGCGACAAAGGTCCCCGATCGACCCCAGCTGGGCTCCACTACTGATCAACTAGAATGGAACAACACAAAGGACAAGATCTTCATCGAGCTCCTCCTGAGCTTGGTTTCGTCATCTGCACGGACTCATCGGCACCTGCAAACTGGTTTTGGAAGTATGTGTGAGCCACGGGGACTCAGCAATCTCGCACCCTCGTGATCAAGACTATTTAAGCTTGTGGGTAAGGTAAAAGGTATGAGGTGGAGCTGCAGCAAGCGACTGGCATATATGGTGGCTAACATACGCAAATGAGAGCGAGAAGAGAAGGCAAAGCACGGTCGATAAAAGTATGATCAAGAAGTGATCCTGTTCTACCGACGTCAAGCATAACTCCAACAACCGTGTTCACTTCCCGGACTCCGCCGGAAAGAGACCATCACGGTTACACACGCGGTTGATTCATTTTAATTAAGGTCAACTTCAGGTTTTCTACAACCGGACATTAACAAATTCCCATCTGCCCATAACCGCGGGCACGGCTTTCGAAAGTTCAAATCCCTGCAGGGGTGTCCCAACTTAGCCCATCACAAGCTCTCACGGTCAACGAAGGAATAGACCTCCACCCGAGACGTTCCGATCAGACTCGGTATCCCGGTACAACAAGACATTTTGACAGGGTAAAACTAAACCCGCAACACCGCCCGAATGTGCTGACAAATCCCGATAGGAGCTGCACATATCTCTTTCTCAGGGCACACTCAGATTGTCTTAGGTACGGGTAGGCCAGCCCAGAGTTGCCCCTGGTGGCCACCGGTAGCTGACAGGTGGACCAACACTCAGAGGAGCACTGGCCCGGGGGGGTAAAATAATGATGACCCTCAGGAGCGCGACTCCCAAGGGAAAAGAAAAGGGCTAGGTGGCAAATGGTAAAACCAATGTTGGGCATTGCTGGAAGAGCTTTACTTAAGGCGAACTGTCAAGGGGTTCCCATTATAGCCCAACCGCGTGAGGAACGCAAAATCCGGGAACATAACACTGATATGACGGAAACTAGGGCGGCAAGAGTGGAACAAAACACCAGGCATAAGGCCGAGCCTTCCACCCTTTACCAAGTATATAGATGCATTAATTAAATAAGATATATAGTGATATCCCAACAAGTAAATAAATATTCCAACAAGGAACGACCTCCAATCTTCACCTGCAACTAGCAACGCTATAAGAGGGGCTGAGCAAAGCGGTAACATAGCCAATCAACGGTTTGCTAGGACATGGTGGGTTAGAGGCTTGGTTCAACAATATGGGAGGCATGACAAGCAAGTGGTAGGTATCGCAGCATAGGCATAGCAAAAGAGCGAGCATCTAGCAAAGCAAAGATAGTAGTGATTTCGAGGGTATGATCATCTTGCCTGAGATCCCGCAAGGAAGAAGAACAAGTCCATGAAGAAGACAAACGGACGTAGTCGAACGGTTCCTCACAAACACGACGTTACCGGAGCCAACCCGAAGAAGCAACACCGGAAAGAAGCAAACAACATAGTAAACAACCACCACATAGACATGGCATGATGCGCAAACAAGTATGATGCATGTCCGGTTTAATGAAGCATGGCATGGCAAAGTGCACAAGAAACCCTACGAATTAAGTGGAGCTCAATATGCAGCGAGTTGCATATTGACGAAACACCACGACAAGTTATTTAGTTCGATCTCGTTTATGTACCCAACAATACTAATTATTGTTAAACATGGCAAGAGGGGAAGCATGATGAAACTATCTAATCTAGGCAAGGTTAAATGAGGCCGGAACAACAAAACAACAAGTCCGGAAACTCCTCATATGCATATATTAGGTTTGTTACTATTCTGCCCTAAACATAATTTTAGAGTTGTTAAACATGCTAGGTGAGTGCATCATGTTAAACTAGGCACTTTTCTACCCCATTTACATGTAAAATTTATTAAATTCCGAGTTACGGTTATTTAGTTATGAATTAAACCATTTTAGCATGGCAATAGGCAAATATAAGCAAACCTCATTTTAAACATTTTAAACATGGATGAAAGTTGGATATTATTAATCTACACAAAATTCTAAGCATTTTTCCCATATAATTCATTTTAATCCGATGCACCAATTGTAAGTTATTATATGCATGTTGTCTAGGGTGTTTCCTGCAAATCTGCTGCCTCTGGAAAAAAGAACAAAATCGCAGAACAGAGAAAATACCCTATCGGGCCAAATCTGAAGCAAACTGGGTCTACAGAAAGAAAAAAAACAACAGAGGCTTCGCTGGGCCTCACCATGGGCTTCGGCCCAGATCTGGAGGGCAAAGGCAGGCCGGTGCTGGGCCTCGGAGCGCTGCGGCTGGATCCTGGGCCGCGCAAGCGAGGCAGCGGCTCGGGAGGAGTCAACGGGCGTGCAGCGGCGCAGCACCGCGATGCATAGGATGCAGGCAGGCGCTCGTCTCCATGGCTCGAACAGAACAGAGGAAGAAGGCGCGGCGGCTGTGGGACGAGCAGAAGAACGAGCGGTGCTCCGACGAGGAACTTGACAGGGCGACGACGACGAACGTGGCGCGGCTAGAGCGCCGTCCTCTTCCTGCAGTAGAAGAAAGGGAAGGCCAGCGGGGTCCTGGACGGCGAGGCGGTTGAGAGATCCGGTGGCAGAAACTCCTGCTGCTGCAGTATCAAGAGAGGAAGAGAAGGTCAGGGAGGCATAGAGAGAAAAGGTCGAGTCGAGGAGGCAAGGGAGGGCCGGCGGGGCTCATCTGCTGAGTGCGCCGGCGATGTGGATGGCCGGAACGAAGGCGGTTGCTGGGGCTTCGCGGGAGGAGCAGGGCACGCGACTCGGCGCTCCTCTCGATCCAGATCGAGGCAGGGAGGAGCTTCGCTCTTGATTGGCCACGCACGGAAAACCGAGTGGAGTTAGGTGGGGGAGGTGGCGGCGCTGTGAGGGGATTGATGGGACAAACTCCCTAAAAGTTAGGGCTGGTCATTATATATGGCATATGGATTTTTGGATAGGGGCTACCTCGTCCCTACGATCGCAATCGGATGATTGCAGATAAAATAGCTAGGGAGCCCAATTAACAAAACGGAGACGTTTTGTAGACGTTTGGGGATGATCCGGATCCAACGGTGATGACTGTCCGGGTCGGGTCCGGGACAACTTTCGGACGCGCGCGAGGAGGTCTGCGGGCTGACGAGAGAGGGTTTGGTTGGGCCTGGCGGTAGGTCGTGAGCTGTGTAGACGGACTCGAGCTGAGAGAAGAGAAGAGAGGGAGGCCCGGCGACTGTTTCCGGAGATCGAAAACGTCCGACGTTAGACCAGCTATAATGCCGCTATAGTTTAACGGTTGGGCTATCAAACGAGCTCCGAATGCGACGAAACTTGGCAGGCGACCTACTAACAACAAAACAACACCACATGCCAACTTTCATCCCATTCCGAGAACATTTTCCGCCACTTATAAAATACTATTTCGGACATGCCGCGGGCGTATGCAAGTGTGTCTGGGCTCAGAAAACGGACAACGGACATAACGGGGAGACCCGGACAGATGCAAGTTTTTAAAACATGATGATGCAATGCACATGATGACATGATGAAATGCAACACGCAAGCAAATGACATGGCAACACCGGCGAATAACTGGACGACACCTGGCACATCGGTCTCGCGGCGTCACATGCTCTATCCATCCGTGTCTTTTTTTGCATTTAAGGATGTTTTGTTAACAATCTGCCAGGAACATTTTATAGCAAAAGTAGAGCTTGATTGACTCAAGCTCTACTTTTGCTATAAAATGTTCCTGGCAGATTGTTAACTTGTTTAGCGATTTTGCTGAGGATGTTGCTATTGATCCGTGCATGCTAGGATGTTGTTATTGCCATGTCTGACTTTTATGACATGTCTTCTTGATGGGTGTATGATTAGTTTGTCATGCCATGCTTTGTAGTGAGTGCATCGAGCTCGTAAGCATGCCTACTTGTTAACTGTTTTGCCATGCTCCAGTTTTTCACTAAGTCTGAATCTGTTTATGTTTTTGCTATGTTCACATGCTTGCAATTGTATTTTCTGATCCCTTTTGGCTCAAGGTCACTAAGGGACTTTTGTTAAGTGCTTTGAGTAGCTTCATGCCATGCCTTGCTTTGCCAAGTTATGTTCCTGTAGCATGTAGTTTTCATGCTCTAAAGATTGCTTCCTGATGATAAATTCCTGACATGCTGTTAAGTTCACTAAGTCTGAAACCTGTTATCTTTTGCACTTTTGCCATGCTTGTTTGAACCTGCTATTAAGTGAATTAGCCGTAGCTCAGTGTTCATATTTTGTCAAGCATCATGAGTGGATCCCTTCCATGTATTTTGTTGCTATGTTTGAGTGCACTAGCTTATTTATCTTGATGCATTTAGTTGGCTACTTGCTGTTTATCACAGACCGGTGCCATATTTGTTTTGCTTGCCATTCCCAAAACATTTGTCCGATTCCGGTGATCTTTATATTGATTTCAACCAAAATCACCTCACCTTTCCAGTGGCACTCTTGGTTTTCCAAGTTGAGGCCAGGTTCAATCATTCCTTTCCAAATCATGCATATGCATCACATACGGCATCCCGCATATCATACCATGTTCGTGTGTGGTTTGTTTACTATGTTGTGTGCTTCTTTCCGGTGTAGCATTTGGGGTAGTCTTCTTTTATTTTGGTTCCGTAGTCGGACCTTGATTGTATCTGGTTGATGTAATGCTTTATTCATGTATTGTGTGAAGTGGCGATTGTAAGCCAACTATGTATCTCTTTCCCTTATGTATTACATGGGTTGTGTGAAGATTACCTCACTTGCGACATTGCTTTCAATGCGGTTATGCCTCTAAGTCGTGCTTCGACATGTGGGAGATATAGCCGCATCGAGGGCGTTACAAGTTGGTAATCAGAGCCTTCCCCGACCTTAGGAGCCCCCTGCTTGATCGAATCGCTGGCGTTGTCGAGTCTAGAAAAATGTTTTTGAGTCATTTAGGAATTATATATCGGAGAGTTAGGAATTATTTTTACTCCTCAGTCCCTTCGTCGCTCTGGTGAGGCATCCTAACGTAGAGTTTTGACTCTTCTCTCCTCAAATTTCACTAAAAAAATTTAGGATCATGCGGGTATCTTGGAATCGTCCTGATGGTTTGTGACGAGAACATTTTTCTTGGTGCCTCCTGACATTTAGGGGTTGTGGCAGTGTCCCGGGGAGTTGAGCTCCGAGGTGTTGTCGTCACAATTTTATCGTTGCAGTTCTGGAATACCTGAGTTTAGTTTCGCCGACATCGAAAATCTCTTTTATGCAGTTGTTGGTGAGATAACCTCGACGCCACCCAGTACTGGTGCGGGAGTTTGGGAGTATTTCCATAACTCGTATAACGGATGCTTTTCGAAGGTTGAGGTAAACGATTTCTGAAGGTTTCTTGGTTATGTGTTGAAGGATGGATACAGCTGGATGTAGGATTTGCTAGTTTGGGTGAGATATTATGCTTCCCCTGTATCCCCAACACCTGATTGCATAACCGGAAAATTTCGGGAGTTTATAAGTGGGAATTCAAGTAGCTCTTAGGATATCTTTCCGACAGATGTATGATATGAAATTGGGGTTCGACATCTAGTGGTCCGCCTATTCACGGTTGGTTTTACAGTGGTCTCGTTGTGTCTTAAAGAGTCCTTGGCTATGCTGACACGGGGACGATTCGTATGTCATGTGCACTGCCTTGTACATGATGGTGTTGTACGATCGAGCCCGTGTAGGCCCCACCACAAAAACTTCGGACGAAATCTCTATCATATGTTTGTTCCGGCTTATTCTGCTAGCCAATCCTTTGTTTTGTTTTCAGTTGTGGTATTCGAGTTGCTTCGAAGTCAAATGTTGATTCCATACCTTGCATAAGTGGTGTTCTCATATTTCTATGTAAATACTAATCCTTTTGGATCATCGAGACTGTCATGTCAATCCTTTTCAATCGGTGTGTTTCTCTTCAAGTGGATCCAATCTTTTTCAACATCCGCAAGATTCAATCTCAGCTTTCTCAACGGTGTTTGCTTCATCCGTCTTCAAGTTGCCTTTGTTTTCCCACCCTCCCACCCTTTTTCTTCAAGGACTCAGATTTATTAATCAAGTATCCATCTTATGGCTGTGAAGGATCTTCGTCTTTCCGTCAATGTTCTTATCCAGTGATTCTCAAGAGGATACTAGCGGAACCTCAAGTTCATCATTCTTCATTCTTTTCATCTCCGATGGTTTCAAGTCAAGCTTTGTTGATCATATTTTTTCCTCGTTTTGAATGTCGTCTCTTGCCGGTGCACCTCTTAATCGCTTGCTATTCAATTGTTCCAGAGTGCTGAAGATATCCCAGAAGATTCGTGTTTTCATTCCTAATCCGTTCAACCTATTTCGAGGCTGTTATCTCATTCAAGCCGTTTATTTCAACCGATGGAATCTCTCTTTTCAAGCAATCATTCAATGGTATTTCTTTTGAATGGGCCCTAACCCACAGGTCTTTTCCCAGGATCTTACCTGACTCTTCTAATTCTCCCAGAGATATCCTTAAAATTCTTTTACAAGTTTGACGTAAGAATGATTCATCATCAGTCATATGTTTTTCTCCAAGATCTTTCAAATTCTTTTCATCGTTGGCTCATCCTATCCTCTTTTAATCATTCCGGAGTGTCTCAACAATTCTCGGTGGTGTTTCTCATTGTCATTCTCAGATTTTGGAGACCGAAGAAGAGTTTCTCTTTAATCTTGATCCATTCTCTTTAAAGATTCGTGATTCTAGCTTGTTGCCATCATCTCATAATTGTCTTCGGTTGTGAGAATTCTTTTCATCTATCCGGAGCAATTCAAGAGTCTTCTCAGTTTGATTATCCGGAGTCCATCAATTCAGGTTTATTCATTCTCAGCTTTCAGTTATCATTCTCCAATCTTATCGGTGCATTGTTCAAATATCCTCTAATCGGCTCGTGATCTCTTCGTTCTCATGTATCTAAGTTCTCTCAAGTATCCTGATTCGTTCTCTAATCCTTCCCGGTGTTCCTTCATGTTTTATTCGTTTTTTTCAATTCTTATGGTGGTTTGCCCAAGATTCTATCCCATGGTTATCATATCAATTTATTCGTTGTTTCAATCCTACCAGTGGTTCGTGGAAGACCTTTCTCAAGTTCATGTTATATCTCTCTTAATCTTTTCTATGAGAATAAGTAATATGTCAAATCCGTTGATTGTCATCAATTTAATTGATGAAGGATATGCATAATGTAATTCTTATTCTTGTCTCATCGAGTAAACTTAATTCCTTATTCCGGAGGTTCATCAAATTATCGATTCAAGTTGTCCATCTTTCTTTCCGGAGCTCAAAGTTATTTCAATTATTTCTTCGCGAAGATCCATCTAATCATTGCAAGGATTCACCTTGTGTTTCCAACTTCTCTCTCCTTTCGTTTGATCATTCTTTTATTACCGGAGTTCTTCATGGAGGTTCTACATGATGGTTCATCAAGGATTTAATTCCTTCTCGAAGTGTTCATTGAGATTCTCTAGAGGAGCTCAAGTATTCCTCTTCTTGCATTCGATAGTGCAATTCTTTCTACAATATCATTTGAGGTGGTGTTATGTCATTCTTGATAATTTCCCTTCGTGTTTCATGATTCCCAAGTTGTCAAGTATGAGATAGTTTAAACCCATTTATTTCTTCGAGCATGAGCATCTTTTCAACCAACCAATCTCTTCATTGGAGTTATCTTGGGTTATATTTCACCTAAAGCTTTCCCTAAGGGATTGTTGCTATTTATGGTGCTTATAAATGATCCAAGTTCTTCATTTATCCTCCCGGTGAGATAAGTTTCTCGTCTTCTTGCTCATATCAATCCAATCTATTGTTTTACGTTAGTGGCAGAATTTCACCTCATAGTTTTGAGATGTGCTCCATAAGCCAACTACAACCTTGTTCTTTGCGTTGTTGGTTTTCAAACAACTCCGTTCAACCCCTCTCCTAAAGATGTTGTTCGAGCTCATTTTGAGGTAGAAGATGTTGTTTTCCCCTTCGTTCTTTTGATTCCATTCTTGCATTTGTTCCAGAGGTATTGTGTTGTTGCTCTCTTCAACCAATCTTCTTGTTTTGTCAAGATCATGTTCCTTTCCTTGCTTATCCATTTAACCGGAGTGTTGTGCCCTTTTGCTCAAGTTCTTTTTGCCTGATCAAGCCTTGCATCTCTTTTCAACCGGATTGTTGTCTGAATTTGTTCTTCCTCGTTCCTTTTTCTTAACGGAGTGTTTCAACTTCGTTCATCTCCATTGTATTCTTTTCTCTAAATGGCTTAACCTTTTCAAGGTTCTTTGGTTTTCACTCATTTGTCAAAGAAGCAACTTAGTTTTACCTCTTCTCTTTCTCTTCCGTTTTTCCCTCCGGTGCCATTCTAGATCTCGGGACGAGATCCTCTCGTAGTGGTGGAGTGTTGTAACGCCCCGAGACCGATGTGCCAGGTGTCCTTCAGTTATTCGCTGTTGTTGCCTTGTCTTTGCTTGCATGTCATGCATATCATATCATGTCATCATGTGCATTCCATTTGCATACATGTTCGTCTCATGCATTCGAGCATTTTCCCCGTTGTCCATTTTGCAATCCGGCGTTCCTATGTCACTCGGTGTCCCTTTCTACCTCTTTTTTGTGTGCGGGTGCTAAACGTTTTCGGATTGGACTGAGACTTGCCATGCGGCCTTGGTTTACTACCGGTAGACCGCCTGTCAAGTTTCGTACCATTTGGACTTTGTTTGATACTCCAACGGTTAACTGAGGGACCGAAAAGGCCTCGTGTGTGTTGCAGCCCAACACCTCTCCAAAGTGGCCCAAAACCCACCTAAACCCCCTCCATCATCTCGGTCGTTCGATCACGATCGCGTGGCCGAAAACCGCACCTAATTTGGAGCTTCCTAGCTCCCTCTACCTATAAATATGTGACCCCCTCCCCAAAATTCGCGGTACAAACCCTAGTCCTCTTCCACCTCGCGCCCGGACGTTTCTTCTACCGACGGACATGTCCGCCCTCCACCTCGCTCTGGCCAGTGGCGTCGCGCCACGTCATCCCGCCGTCGCCGCCAACCAACCGGGCACCGCCACCTCACCTCCCGCCGCCCTCTCTCTCTCCTCAGCCCCGCCGCCGGCCCGCGCGGCCCGGATCAGGCTCGCGGGGCCCGTCTCGCCAGCGTTGTCGCCCGCGCCCGAGATCTTCCTCCGCCCGAGGCGCGCCTCCCGCCGCCCGCCGCCCGGCCGTCACCTCGTCGCTCCGCCGTGGCAGGTCACTGCTCCGGCCTCGCCTGCGACCGCCGCGCCCGCCGCCCGGGGCGCCGCTCCGCCCTCCGATGACCGCGCCCAGCCGCCGGACTCGCCGCGCCAAGTCCGCACCGACCGGCCCGCTCGAATCCGGCGACTCCCACCAACTCCGGTGAATAGGACCTCCGGCCGGCGAACCTCGAACCCCGTGATGCTACAGTAACCGATCCAGATCTGGATCTCGGGTTGACTTTTGCCCTAATCCGCGTTAATTTTATGCATATTTCATCATGCTATAACTCAGCACCCGTTGCTCTGATTCATGCGTGGAGCATATCAAAATGTTCGCCTCAACGAGCACATCATTTCATCTTATTGCATCATTTTCATTTGAGCTCATCTTGATGTCCGAAATGCTGGTGGAAGAGGGCTATGTGATGATAATGTCAGATCTGTTTCAGCAAATGCCCTTTTGTCATTTTTGCCATGTTTAATTTGTGCATGCTATGATCCTGAGCTCTACATGTGTTCTGTTATATGCCATGCCATCTTTACAGGGGTGTATGCCATGTATTTTTGTGATTTATGTGGTGACTAGCACAAGCTTGCAAAGTAGCGTAATCGGTAATGTTGGTTTCAGGGACTTAGAATTTCACTAAGTCCTTGTCCTGTTTTCATTGTTATGCCATATGTTCATGTTGTTTCCTAGTGATCCGTGCCTCTTTTGAGGATGATCAATAAGGATGTTTTGTTAATATTGTGGTGCTTTATCCATCCATGTCTTTGTTTGCATTTATGGAGCACCCTAGCTTGAGTCAATCAGGCTCTACTTTTGCTATAAAATGTTCCTAGCAGATTGCTAACATGTTTAGAGATTTTGCCGAGGATGTTGCTATTGATCCGTGCATGCTAGGATGTTGTTCTTGCCATGTTTGGCTTCCATGCCATGTCTTCTTGATGGGTGTATGCTTAGTTTGTCATGCCATGCTTTCAGTGAGTGCATCGAGCTCGTAAACATGCCTACTTGTTAACTGTTTTGCCATGCTCCAGTTTTTCACTAAGTCTGAATCTGTTTATGTTTTTGCTATGTTCACATGCTTGCAATTGTATTTTCTGATCCCTTTTAGCTCAAGGTCACTAAGTGACTTTTGTTAAGTGCTTTGAGTAGCTTCATTCCATGCCTTGCTTTGCCAAGTTATGTTCCTGTAGCATGTAGTTTTCATGCCCTAAAGATTGCTTCCTGATGATAAATTCCTGGCATGCTGTTAATTTCACCAAGTCTGAAACCTGTTATCTTTTGCACTTTTGCCATGCTTGTTTGAACCTGCTATTGAGTGAATTAGTCGTAGCTCAGTGTTCATCTTTTGTCAAGCATCATGAGTGGATCCCTTCCATGTATTTTGTTGCTATGTTTGAGTGCACTAGCTTATTTATCTTGATGCATTTAGTTGGCTACTTGCTGTTTATCGCAGACCGGTGCCATATTTGTTTTGCTTGCCATTCCCAAAACGTTTGTCCGATTCCGGTGATCTTTATATCGATTTCAACCAAAATCACCTCACCTTTCCAGTGGCACTCTTGGTTTTCCAAGTTGAGGCCAGGTGCAATCATTCCTTTCCAAATCATGCATATGCATCACATACGGCATCCCACATATCATACCATGTTCGTGTGTGGTTTGTTTACTATGTTGTGTGCTTCTTTCCGGTGTAGCATTTGGGGTAGTCTTCTTTTATTTTGGTTCCGTAGTCGGACCTTGATTGTATCTGGTTGATGTAATGCTTTATTCATGTATTGTGTGAAGTGGCGATTGTAAGCCAACTATGTATCTCTTTCCCTTATGTATTACATGGATTGTGTGAAGATTACCTCACTTGCGACATTGCTTTCAATGCGGTTATGCCTCTAAGTCGTGCTTCGACACGTGGGAGATATAGCCGCATCGAGGGTGTTATACTATTGTACTCCTTTGCCAAACTCAGGGCAGGGTATACAATAGGTCTGGTACATAGCATGGCATACTTTATAGAACCTATGGCTGAGGCATAGGGAATGACTTTCATTCTCTCTATATATTCTGCCGTGGTCGGGTTTTGAGTCTTACTCAACTTCACACCTTGTAACAGAGGCAAGAACTCCTTCTTTGACTGTTCCATTTTGAACTATTTCAAAATCTTGTCAAGGCATGTACTCATTGAAAAACTTATCAAGCGTCTTGATCTATCTCTATAGATCTTGATGCTCAATATGTAAGCAGCTTCACTGAGGTCTTTCTTTGAAAAAACTCCTTTCAAACATTCCTTTATGCTTTGCAGAATAATTCTACATCATCTCCGATCAACAATATGTCATACATATACTTATCAAAAATGTTGTAGTGCTCCCACTCACTTTCTTGTAAATACAGACTTCACCGCAAGTCTGTATAAAACTATATGCTTTGATCAACTTATCAAAGCGTATATTCCAACTCCGAGATGCTTGCACCAGTCCATAGATGGATCGCTGGAGCTTGCATATTTTGTTAGTACCTTTAGGATCGACAAAACCTTATGGTTACATCATATACAACTCTTCTTTAATAAATCCTATTAAGGAATGTAGTTTTGTTTATCCATTTTCCAAATTTCATAAAATGCGGCAATAGCTAACATGATTCGGATAGACTTAAGCATAGATACGAGTGAGAAATTCTCATCGTGGTCAACACCTTGAACTTGTTGAAAACCTTTTTGCGACAATTCTAGCTTTGTAGATAGTAACACTACTATCAGCGTCTGTCTTCCTCTTGAAGATCCATTTAATCTCAATGGCTCGCCGATCTTTGGGCAATTCAATCAAAGTCCATACTTTGTTCTTATACATGGATCTCATCTCAGATTTCATGGCCTCAAGCCACTTCGCGGAATCTGGGCTCAACATCGCTTCCTCATAGTTCATAGGTTTGTCATGGTCAAGTAACATGACCTCCAGAACAGGATTACCGTACCACTCTGGTGCGGATCTCACTCTGGTTTACCTACGAGGTTCGGTAGTAACTTGATCTGAAGTTACATGATCATCATCATTAGCTTCCTCACTAATTGTTGTAGGAGTCACAGGAACAGATTTCTGTGATGAACTACTTTCCAATAAGGGAGAAGGTACAGTTACCTCATCAAGTTCTACTTTTCTCCCACTCACTTCTTTCGAGAGAAACTCCTTCTCTAGAAAGGATCCATTCTCAACAATGAATATCTTGCCTTCGGATCTGTGATAGAAGGTGTACCCAACATTTTCTTTTTGGGTATCCTATGAAGACGCACTTCTCCGATTTGGGTTTGAGCTTATCAGGTTGAAACTTTTTCACATAAGCATTGTAACCTCAAACTTTAAGAAACGACATCTTAGGTTTCTTGCCAAACCATAGTTCATACGGTGTCGTCTCAACGGATTTAGATGGTGCCCTATTTAACGTGAATGCAGCTGTCTCTAATGCATAACCCCAAAACGATAGTGGTAGATCGGTAAGAGACATCATAGATCGCACCATATCTAATAAAGTACGGTTATGACATTCGAACACACCATTACACTGTGGTGTTCCAGGTGGTGTGAGTAGTGAAACTATTTCACATTGTTTTAACTGAAGGCCAAACTCTTAACTCAAATATTTTACCTCTGCGATCATATCGTAGAAACTTTTATTTTCTTGTTACGATGATTCTCCACTTCACTCTGAAATTCTTTGAACTTTTCAAATGTTTCAGACTTGTGTTTCATTAAGTAGATATACCCATATCTGCTCAAATCATCTGTGAAGGTCAGAAAATAACGATACTTGCCGTGAGCCTTAACACTCATCGGACCGCATACATCAGTATGTATTATTTCCAATAAGTCAGTTGCTCGCTCCATTGTTCTGGAGAACGGAGTCTTAGTCATCTTGCCCATGAGGCATGGTTCGGAAGCATCAAGTGATTCATAATCAAGTGATTCCAAAAGTCCATCAGCATGGAGTTTCTTCATGCGCTTTACACCAATATGACCTAAACGGTAGTGCCGCAAATAAGTTGCACTATCATTATTAACTTTGCATCTTTTGGTTTCATTATTATGAATATGTGTATCACTACGATCGAGATCCAACAAACCATTTTCATTGGGTGTGTAACCATATAAGGTTTTATTCATGTAAACAGGACAACAATTTATTCTCTTACTTAAATGAATAACCGTATTGCAATAAACATGATCAAATCATATTCATGCTAACCAAACACCAAATAACACTTATTTAGGTTCAACACTAATCCCGAAAGTATAGGGAGTGTGCGATGATGATCATATCAATCTTGGAACCACTTCCAACACACATCATCACTTCACCCTTAACTAGTCTCTGTTCATTCTGCAACTCCTGTTTCGAGTTACTATTCTTAGCAACTGAACTAGTATCAAATACCGAGGGGTTGCTACGAACACTAGTAAAATAGACATCAATAATCTGTATATCAAATATACCTTTGTTCACTTTGCCATCCTTCTTATCCGCCAAATACTTGGGGCAGTTCCGCTTCCAGTGACCAGTCCCTTTGCAGTAGAGGCACTTAGTCTCAGGCTTAGGACCAGACTTTGGCTTCTTTACTTGAGCAGCAACTTACTTGTCGTTCTTCTTGAAGTTCCCCTTCTTCCCTTTGCCCTTTTCTTGAAACTAGTGGTCTTGTCTACCATCAACACTTGATATTTTTCTTGATTTCTATCTTCGTTGATTTCAGCATTACGAAGAGCTTGAGAATCGTTTCTGTTATCCCTTGCATATCATAGTTCATCACGAAGTTCTACTAACTTGGTGATGGTGACTAGAGAATACTGTCAATCACTATCTTATCTGGAAGATTAACTACCACTTGATTCAAGCGATTGTAATACCCAGACAATCTGAGCACATGCTCACTGCTTGAGCTATTCTCCTCCATCTTTTTAGCTATAGAACTTGTTGGAGACTTCATATCTCTCAACTCGGGTATTTGCTTGAAATATTAACTTCAACTCCTGGAACATCTCATATGGTCCATGCCATTCAAAACATCTTTGAAGTCCCCATTCTAAGTCGTTAAGCATGGTGCACTAAACTATCAAGTAGTCATCATATTGAGCTAGCCAAACGTTCATAACGTCTGCCTCTACTCCTGCAATAGGTCTGTCACCTAGGTGTATCAAAGACATAATTCTTCTTTGTAGCAATGAGGATAATCCTCAGATCACGGATCCAATCCGCATCATTGCTACTAACATTATTCAACATAATTTTTCTCTAGGAACATATCAAAAATAAAACAGGGGAGCTAAACACGAGCTATTGATCTACAACATAGATATGCTAATACTACCAGGACTAAGTTCATGATAAATTTAAGTTCAATTAATCATATTACTTAAGAACTCGCACTTAGAAAGACATCTCTCTAATCTTCTAAGTGATCACGTGATCCAAATCAACTAAACCATAACCAATCATCACGTGAAATGGAGTAGTTTTCAATGGTGAACATCACTATGTTGATCATATCTACTATATGATTCACGCTCGACCTTTCAGTCTCAGTGTTCCGAGGCCATATCTGCATATGCTAGGCTCGTCAAGTTTAACCTGAGTATTCTGTGTGTGCAAAACTGGCTTGCACCCGTTGTAGATGGACGTAGAGCTTATCACACCCGATCATCACATGGTGTCTGGGCACGACGAACTTTGGCAATGGTGCATATTCAGGGAGAACACTTTTTATCTTGAAATTCAGTGAGAGATCATCTTATAAAGCTACCATCGAACTAAGCAAAATAAGATGCATAAAAGATAAACATCACATGCAATCAAAATGTCTGACATGATATGGCCATCATCATCTTGTGCCTTTGATCTCCACCTCCAAAGCATCGTCATGATTTCCATCATCACCGGCATGACACCATGATCTCCATCATCTTGATCTATATCAATGTGTCGTTACATGGCCATCTCGCCAACTATTTCTCTTGCAACTATTGCTATCGCATAGCGATAAAGTAAAGCAATTATTTGGCGCTTGCATCTTATGCAATAAAGAGACAACCATAAGGCTTCTGCCAGTTGCCGATAACTTCAACAAAACATGATCATCTTATACAACAACTTATATCTCATCACGTCTTGACCATATCACATCACAACATGCCCTGCAAAAACAAGTTAGACGTCCTCTACTTTGTTGTTGCAAATTTTACGTAGCTGCTACGGGCTTAGCAAGAACCGTTCTTACCTACGCATCAAAACCACAATGATAGTTTGTCAAGTTGGTGCTGTTTTAACCTTCGCAAGGACCGGGCGTAGTCACACTCGGTTCAACTAAAGTTGGAGAAACTGACATCCGCCAGCCACCTGTGTGCAAAGCACGTCGGTAGAACCAGTCTCGCGTAAGCGTACGCGTAATGTCGGTCCGGGCCGCTTCATCCAACAATACCACCGAACCAAAGTATGACATGCTGGTAAGCAGTATGACTTATATCGCCCACAACTCACGTGTGTTCTACTCGTGCATATAACATCAACGCATAAAACCTGGCTCGGATGCCACTGTTGGGGAACGTAGTAATTTCAAAAAAATTCCTACGCACACGCAAGATCATGGTGATGCATAGCAACGAGAGGGGAGAGTGTTGTCTACATACCCTCATAGACCGGCAACGGAAGTGTTGACACAACATAGAGGAAGTAGTCGTACGTCTTCCCGATCCGACCGATCCAAGTACCGAATGTACGGCACCTCCGAGTTCTGCACACGTTCAACTCGGTGACGTCCCTCGAGCTCCGATCCAGCTGAGTGTTGAGGGAGAGTTTCGTCAGCACGACGGCGTGATGATGGTGATGATGTTCTACCGACGCAGGGCTTTGCCTAAGCACCTCTACGATATGACCGAGGTGGAATATGGTGGAAGGGGGCACCGCACACGGCTAAGGAACGATCACAAAGATCAACTTGTGTGTCATGGGGTGCCCCCTTGCCCCCGTATATAAAGGAGGGACAGGGGGAGGTGCGGCCGGCCCTAGGGGTGCGCCTGGAGGAGTCCTACTCCCGTCGGGAGTAGGACTCCCCCCTCTTGCCTTGTTGGAGATGGAAATGGGAAGGGGGAAAGAGGAAAGGGGGGCGCCGCCCCCCTTTCCTTGCCCTATTCAGACTAGGGGGGAGGGGGCGCGCGGCCTGTCCTGTCGGCCCTCCTCTTCTCCCTTAGGGCCCATGTAGGCCCATTAACCCCCGGGGGGTTCCGGTAACCCCCCGGTGCTCCGGTAAAAAATCCTGATTTCACCCGGAACGTTTCCGATATCCAAATATAGGCTTCCAATATATCAATCTTTATGTCTCAACCATTTCGAGACTCCTCGTCATGTCCATGATCATATCCGGGACTCCGAACAACCTTTGGTACATCAAAACGCAAAAACCCTAATTACGATCGTCACCGAACTTTAAGCATGCGGACCCTACGGGTTCGAGAACTATGTAGACATGACCGAGACACGTCTCCGGTCAATAACCAATAGCGGAACCTGGATGCTCATATTGGCTCCTACATATTCTACAAAGATCTTTATCGGTCAGACCGCATAACAACATACATTGTTCCCTTTGTCATCGGTATGTTACTTGCCCGAGATTCGATCGTCGGTATCTCAATACCTAGTTCAATCTCGTTACCGGCAAGTCTCTTTACTCGTTCCGTAATACATCATCCCGCAACTAACTCATTAGTTGCAATGCTTGCAAGGCTTAAGTGATGTGCATTACCGAGAGGGCCCAGAGATACCTCTCCGACAATCGGAGTGACAAATCCTAATCTCGAAATATGCCAACCCAACAAGTACCTTCTGAGACACCTGTAGAGCACCTTTATAATCACCTAGTTACGTTGTGACGTTTGGTAGCACACAAAGTGTTCCTCTGGTAAATAGGAGTTGCATAATCTCATAGTCATAGGAACATGTATAAGTCATGAAGAAAGCAATAGCAACAAACTAAACGATCAAGTGCTATGCTAACGGAATGGGTCAAGTCAATCACATCATTCTCCTAATGATGTGATCCCGTTAATCAAATGACAACTCATGTCTATGGTTCGGAAACATAACCATCTTTGATCAACGAGCTAGTCAAGTAGAGGCATACTAGTGACACTCTGTTTGTCTACGTATTCACACATGTATTATGTTTCTGGTTAATACAATTCTAGCATGAATAATAAACATTTATCATGATATAAGGAAATAAATAATAACTTTATTATTGCCTCTAGGGCATATTTCCTTCAGTCCCACCTCTCATTCATTCTCAGTCACCACCGACACCATCTTCCTCATCCTCTTCCCCATCCTCCTCCTCCACCTCTCCACCATCATCTCCAGTCTGTCGCCCTCTCTCATCATTTCCTCTCTACTGTACTCGCTGCCCTCGTACTGAGGATGTTTCCCCTGACGCGCCTTCCACCTCCGGTGCGCCTCCCTTCACACCTCCCCCGCTTCATAACCTTCGTGCTCGGCCTTGCCCCCTGCTTGATCGCTATTCTCCTGATCGGTACGGTCTCTCTGTTATTGCCGAGCCCACTTTCTATCAGACTACCATGACTCAGCCTGAACGGCAGCTTGCGATGGCCGAAGAGCTTGCTGCCCTTGAGCGCTCTGGCACATGGGATCTAGTTTTCCTTCCTTCTGGTGTTCGTCCCATCACCTGCAAGTGGGTCTACAAGATTAGGACTCGCTCCGATGGTTCTCTTGAGCGCTACAAAGCTCAGCTTGTGGCCCATGGTTTTTCAGCATGAGCAAGGACGTGATTATGATGAGACATTCGCTCTTGTGGCCCACATGACCATTATCCACACTCTCCTTGCTATGGCTTCTGTTCGTCATTAGTCTATCTCTCAACTTGATGTCTAGAACGCTTTTCTCAATGGCGAGTTGCATGAGGAGGTTTATATGCAGCCACCACTAGGGTACTATGCTCCTGATGGTATGGTCTGTCAACTTTGCCGCTCCCTCTATGGTCTTAAGCAGGCTCCTCATGCCTGGTTCGAGCATTTCGCCTCCGTGGTGGCTGCCACTGGCTTCTTGCCCAACGATCATGATCCCGTGTTGTTTGTTCACACGTCTCTGTGGTGACTCAGGAAGCCAGCTGGAGCAATCACGCGAGCCGTCTCTGCGTCGCTGATTGGCTGACAGACCTCGGTCCCCTCATTGTCAGGCCTCAAATTTGAATTCTGGAGCCCCACCATGTCCAAAGCCACCCCAGCTTGTGTGGACAGCAGGTCAAAAGCTGAGACCCTGACAGACAGTCTATCTCTTATCGGTATGACGACACCCCCAGTGATACGATTCCAACGTATCTACTTTGCCAAACGTTTTTCCTCTCGTTTTGGACTCTAATTTGCATGATTTGAATGAAACTAACCCCAGACTGACGATGTTTTCAGCAGAACTACCATGGTGTTGTTTTTGTGCAGAAATAAAAGTTCTCGGAATTGAACGAAACTTTGGGATTTTTTATACAATACAAGAGAATTTCTGGAGCCAAGAGTCGCCTGAGCGGGCACCTGGGTGGGCACAACCCACCGGGGCGCGCCTGCCCCCCCCCCCCAGGCGCGCCCAGGTGGGTTGTCCCCACCTGGTGGCCCCGCAGACCCTGAAACCGACGTTATAAAATCACATATTTCCAAAAAAACAGGGAGAAAAAATTATCACGATCCATGAGACGAAGCCGCCGTCACCTCCTGTTCTTCATCGGCAGGCCAGATCTGGAGTCCGTTTGGGGCTCCGGAGAGGGGGATCTTCGTTCTTCATCATCACCAACCCTTCTCCATCGCCAATTCCATGATGCACCCCACCAGGAGTGAGTAATTCCTTCGTAGGCTCACTGGTCGGTGATGAGTTGGATGAGATTCATCATGTAATCTAGTTAGTTTTGTTAGGGCTTGATCCCTAGTATCCACTATGTTCTAAGATTGATGTTGCTATGACTTTGCCATGCTTAATGCTTGTCACTTTGGGCCCGGGTGCCATGATTTCAGATCTGAAATGTTTATGTTATCACCATATATCCATGTTCTAGCTCCGATCTTGCAAGTTATAGTCACCTACTACGTGTTATGATCCGGCAACCCTGGAGTGACAATAGTCGGGACCACTCCCGGTGATGACCGTAGTTTGAGGAGTTCATGTATTCACCGTGTGTTAATGCTTTGTTCCAGTTCTCTATTAAAAGGAGGCCTTAATATCCCTTAGTTTCTTTATGGACCCCGCTGCCATGGGAGGGTAGGACAAACGATGTCATGCAAGTTCTTTCCATAAGCACGTATGACTATTTACGGAATACATGCCTACATTATATTTATGAACTGGAGCCAGTGCAGTATCGCCCTAGGTTATGACTGTCACATGATGAATATCATCCAACAAATTACCGATCCAATGCCTATGAATTTATCTTATATTGTTCTTGCTAAGTTACTACTGCTATCGTTACTGTTGCACTTGCTACAAAACAACTTCTATCACTGTTACCGTTACCATTGCTGCTACTACTATTATCAAAACTATCATATTACTTTGCTACTGATCACGTTGCTGCAGATAATTAATCTTCAGGTGTGGTTGAATTGACAACTCATATGCTAATACCTACAAATATTCCTTGGCTCCCCTTGTGTCGAATCTATAAATTCGGGTTGAATACTCTACCCTCGAAAATTGTTGCGATCACCTATACTTGTGGCTTATCACCCAGCTGTCACCATCGTCCTGAGCTCCATTGGCGGGAGATGCTTGTTGTCGCCGGCGGCGGCCTGCGAGCGCGGCGGCGCACAAGGACGAGACAAACCGCTGACCCCCTGACCGCGAGAATCACGCACCCCAAACCGCCATGGCTGACGGCGAGGAACCACAGCAGGCGCAACACCACCACTGATTCTCCCACCCGATGGCACTCCGCTCTGATCACTGCCCGACGATACACCCAGGAAGAGCGGCTCATCCCTATCACTGTAATCCAACACGGAGTCCAGATGGATTAGCACCTTGTATTGCAACATTGGCGGCTGCATCGGAGGTGTCACTAGTCCCGGCTCTGGAATTGCCAGCCATTTGAGTGAAGGAATAGAATCCGGCCCCGTCATCCATGCCGTGATCTTAAACGCTGATAGGTCGGGGCATGAGCTGGACTCCGATGCCACCCTATCGACCAAGCAAGAGGTGATCTTCCGCAACCTCGTGCTTCCAAGCATGCAGCGAAATGCCCTCCATAACGATCGAGACCTTGAAATTGAGCTATGAATGAACTGCTTGTGCTTGTCGATTCCACTGCCTGAAGAAGAGGCGAACTTCGTGAAACTCGATGTACGGTGCAGCCGCCACCAAATTGCGACGCTCCTGACGCGCGAAAACCACCAAGAAGTCTTCCGGCCTGTAGTAGTGCACCGACAAGCACTTTGGCTCGATGCCGACCACCGCCTCCAGCGCTTGCAAGACGAACTCCGGGCTAATGTCATGCCGAGCCCCCCCCCAACGTACGCCCCCATGGCGAACTGCAACCTCCTCTCAAGGTTAGCCATGCTCCCGGTGCGGTGGACGACACAGAGCTCATGCGAGATCAGATCTTCGGGCGTCGCGCGCTCCAGACGCAGGATGCAGAGGCTTGGCCAGGCGGCGGGGGCACCGAACGTGGATGGAGGAGGGGGGCGCCGGCGGCAGCGTCCTGGAGGGCCCGCCGGCGAGAGCGCGCGGAGGCGCCTCCCTACGCGCAACCTTAGCTGCCGTCATCCTCCCGAGCTCTTCCTCCAGCAAGGGGCTCCGCGGCCTCTTGCAGTCCTTGGACTCATGGGCAGGCAGCTTGCAGCGAAAGCGGGCCACTTGGTTGGTGCAATCCTTCTTGTAATGGCCTTCCTCGAAGCACTTGTAGCATCATCCATCCATCTCCGGTGAAACCTGACGGCGAGCTCGGGCCGCAGGCTGCCCGCGATGAGGGCTCACGCTCGCGCCGGAAGCTAGCTTGGCGGTGCTTCCACAACTCCTTCCTGGAAGGCCGAGGTTGCTCCCATGGCGCCACCACGGTCGGCGCGTCCGACCCGAGCAGCAGATCCACGGGGCCATGCACCCCCGAGGCCTCAGAGCTGGAGGAGATGCCAAGCCCCGAGACGACCGGCCGCTCCCCGAAGGGCCTAAAGGTGGAGTTCATGGATTGGGGGTTGTTGGCCATAGCCTGGATCTGGACGACCGGCTACGGAGGGGGAGATGCCAGGGTCAGAGCAACCGTCGGCGAGGGAAGGTGGACGCCGGGGTCAAAGCGACGAGCGGCGGGAGAAGGTGGACGTCGGGGTCGGAGCGACCAGCGGCGGAGGAAGGGTGGACGCCGCCGCCAGAGCGGCAAGCGGCGGGGAGCGCTTGGCAAGGGAAGGAGCACTTGGCAGGGGGAGGAGCGCTAGGCAGGTCTCAGAGATTTCCAGAACCCTTGGGTTCTTTCTGAATCTGTTGATTTTGGTTTGCCAAGTTTAAAATTGTATTGAAGGGGTATTCTCAAGTTTTGGAGCCATATTAATCAGTTTCCGAGTTTGAGGACCATCTTGGACATTGCCACCAATTTTAAGGACCATACATTCATTTACTCCTCTGGATGTGCGTCTGAATGTTGGACGCCTCCTAGTTTCTGACCAGAAGAGTCATGGAGGAAAATGCCGTCAGGTTGTCTGTCAGAATTATAGCGTCGGCATCACACGCAAATATTTTAAAATCTAGCCGACCGTTGCGTAATTGATAGACTCGAGCACGTGACGGAATAGCTTACGAAAAAGGGTATCCCCGCTTTATATTATAAAGCACGAACCACAACAACAAAGCATCCGATACAAACACACACCACACACCCAAGACAAGATACAAAAATGCCGGGCACCGACGCACAACCACAATGACTACAAAGCACCTAAAGATGAGAAAAACGAAACCGCTAAGAGCCGACGGAGAACATCACAATGAGAAGCGATCGCCCGGGAGGATGTGTAACGGACATGCCGGACCGAGGACTCCAAGACGTTGCCTCCAGTAAGGATACGGCCATGAACGTCGTCACCGTCTGATCCAAGGATCCAGTTTTCACCTGGAGTAAGATGGAAGGGGAAGAAGCACCACGACGAAGCCTGCAAGGAGGACACGACGTTCACGGACGCCGTCATCGTTGACCAGACACAAACTGGGTAGGTGATGAACCGCGGTGCTTCAACACTTCCGCCGCCCCGGTCCCACAACACCCGCAGCCACGCCGCCCAAGCGGCCATGGTTGCCTGCCCGCATCCGAGCCGCGCAGCCCGCCCACGACCAATGCACGACTCCCACCGCTAGGGCCGCCGCCCCGCCATGAGACCACCCCGAAGCCACCAAAGGCCACGACTTTGCCCGGATCCACGACCCCAACCACCTCCAGAACCGCCGCCGGCGAAGCTGCCTCGAGGAGGGCCGCGACCACATCGACCGGGGGAAGGGGAAGGCAAAGAAGTGGCCCATGGCCACGACCGACACCCATGTCGGCTCCAACTTCCCCCCGGAACCGAGTTCCGCCCCCGTTTCAAAGCGTCAGAACATCAGGAGGCATTAGTCGTCGCCAGAAGCTGGAGAGGGAGGGTTGCGGGGCCGTCACCGCCGCCGCCGAAGACGCCACCGGGGGATCCACCCGAGCCGAGCGCCGCCACCCAGCCGCAAGGGCCCGACTGGGTGGGGGTAGCCCACCACCACCGCTGCCCCCACCCCCACCAGAGCACCATGGCGAGAGGGCCGCCCGCGACCCGGTCAACCGCGACCCGCGGCGCCGGACGTGACGCCGAAGCGCTGTCGGGGGCACCGCCGCTGACGCCACCACCGACCCCCACCACCACCATGCCGCCCGCCGCCCGTCGAACGCCACCATCACCGGCCTGCTCCGGGGCGCCGCCGCGCCCGGCATCAAGCGCCGCGCCCGGCTGCTAGATCTGGCCCGCGCCAAACCCTACGAGCGGGGGACGAAGGAGCCCCACCGTCGCCGGCGACGGCCGGGCTTCGCCCGGCCGCGCCCCTTGGCGGCGGTGAGGGCGGAGGAGGGAGGAGGGGGGTGCGGTGGCCGGGATCGGGAACCCTCCCCGACGCCTCGCGGGTGGCGGCGGGGGAGGGAGGGAGGGTGCTGGATTTTTAATTTCAGAGCATATCACGTAACGGAATAGGCCCACCTTTTTTTTGAGCATAAGTACAGACACAAGCGCTCATATACACGCGCATACACTCATCCCTATGAACGCACACACGCACACCCTATCCCTTTGAGCACCTCCGAGAGACTGAGCCGGCATATCATCTTGAGGTTTACGAAGTCACCGTAGGCGCCTCGTCGTCGACGGAAACGTCTCCTCCCACTGAAAGCGCATCGCCGGAAATCCTGAAATAAATTCAGGAATAATGCGAGCACCAGGATTTGAACCCTGGTGGGTCGGGGATACCATTGTCCACCTAACCATCTCAACCACAGGTTGCTTCGCCGGAATGCCCACTTGGATCCTCCTCCTCGCACAAAAGATAAAACGTATACGTATCAGATTTCCTTGTGAGCGGAAAAACTGAAGAAATACATAGAACGTGACGGTAGTACGCCGACGTGCTACCGATGGCATCCAAGGACCATGGAGGCGGCGCTCCTCGCGACGACGGATCTGACGATTGCGGCTGCGGGTCCTGGACGATAGCTCTGCTCCTGTACACGTCCTTCTGGCTGGTCATGATGATGTACCTGCCGCCGATGGATTCCTTGCCCGGGATTCGCGAGCTCGACGGCTCGCCGCCATGCAACGAGGACAAGCCGATCACGTGCTCCGTGGAGCTAGCCGGCGCCAGGGGGCTGGAGCCGGCGCTGGCTCCGGGCGCGACCTCGCCGGCCTTCCACCTCGTCGTGCACGTCGACAACGGCCACGTCTACGAGCTGTGCCATGGCGGCAGCGACGTCGTCGTCTCCTACGCGGGCGTACCCCTCGCGCGCGGGCGCACGCCGAGCTTCCGGCTGGCGGCGAAGGACACGGGGCGGTGGGCGGTGAACGTGACGGGCGCGGGGCTGGGGATCCCGGCAGATTTGTCTCGCCTCATGACGGCGGAGCGGAGATGGGGGGTGGCCCAGCTGGAGATCGACATGACCCTGGCCTGGCAGTCCTTCACGTGCGACGTTTTGGTCGACGGACAACCCGGCGTATCACCGTGCACGCTAGCTTAAGACACGTTTTAGAGTGTAGATTTATTTATTTTGCTTTTTATGTACTTTTTTCATTTCAAAATAAGTGACTCAACTTTTTACTAACTTTATAAAATTAATACAAAATTGAGTCATTTATTTTAGGACCAAGAGAATAGTTTATATTGAAATTTTTAGAATGCTTCGTTTCTAAATGTAAGTTTTTTTAGAGATTCCAGAGGGAATGTGTTATAAACATTAGATAGGTATTTATATGCAACTCCACGAAATGCATTGTATCTTAGTCTTGTATCTAAGCATTCATTTACTATGTTATATGAGATCAATACTAACATCTTGACCTTGTGGTCTAGTCATGCCACATACAACTAATCATTTTATACAAGCTTTATCAACTATTTAGTTCATTGGTTGCAATATACAACAAGAGATTAACTTACGAAAACCATTCCATAGAATAAAAATATATATTGTGTTGATTTAGCATGTTAATGTTCATAACAGTATAATTGAGCACATGGGCTAGGAGAGAACGTTATTAATCAAACATAGATTGCAATCATGTTCGTAGCAGTTTACCTTTTTAGTTATAAATCCAATTTAACCATTGCATAATGACTGAATTTTTCACTAGTAGTATGCAAAGTAACACAAAATTGCATGACTCAATGCCACATGTTTGGTTCAATCAAATCCAGCAAACTGATTTAGGAACTTGGTTAACGTGTGTTAAAATTTCAGTCAACTTAAGCAAGCTACTTGCCACCGCTGCAGCATTATAATTCGACATAGGTGATGCCGCTCACCGGTGGTCAATTTGACACATCCCATGTACGCTTCTCCCAGCGAGGCATGTGATGTATTGGGCATAGGCGGTACACGACCACCACAGTTGTTGGAGGCGATGTCGGCGACTTGAGGCGAGAAGGCAACGTCGGTGGGATGGGTCGAGAAGGCGACAATGAAAGCAAGGACGGGAAAGCAAGAGACCGGCCGAAGAATTTTCACGTGGGGATCCGGGAAGGAGCATACCGCTCGGAGCGGCGTACAGGACTACGGATGTGCTTCGAGAAGACCTCTAAAAGGCCTCGTCGGTTGTCTGGTGGTTTCTTCTGCGTCGAAGGAGGGCAGTGTCGCCCCCACACAACACACGGACTAGGGATACAAGCGGACGGCGTCCGCATGCCCGCGATCAGAAAAATTAAACTAACACTATTATTAAAGTATTGAAGATTAGTGTAGTTTTTGCTTTGCAGACGGTTGCGGACACTGTCTGCTTGCATCCCTAACAGGGACGAAACGGATCAAGCTCGAGTCAGAGTCGGTCAAGGTAAGGAGGGCGCGAACACTGGTCCCAGGGGCGGGGGTCAAGGGCACATGTTTTCCCGCCGATCCGTATCTCCAACAACTGCTGCTCTCAATGGTTCCTCTCGTCCAATTCATTGAGAGTGGGGATCAAGGAGGAGGAGAGACGACGAGCAACGGGTAGGAGGCATCAGATGATCGGTTTTTGGGGTAGGAGCAAAAAAAGACCAACGATAAAGACCAGAAGCGGAAAAAAATCGTCAGGGGCCGAGAAGGTCGTGCGATCGTAGAAGCGAGAGGAAGCGAACGACCAATCCTGCTTTAATAATAGAGATAGAGATATTAGTTGCTAGAGCTCCCATGTATTTTCCCGACACATGTGCTTATAACTTTTCCCTTTTTTGTTATTGTACATTCTGATTCTAACAGAAAACATCTATTTGTATATTATGGTGTTTCTACATAAAATTACTTTTTCATACAAATACTGACTCATAGGTCTGTAAGATTCATGAATATTAATGGCTTAAGTTTCATTTTACCTTTTACAAATAAGTATGCGGACACACACGGACACAAATTATATGGTAAGAAAATACAAATCAATCTACCATGTGGAGGTCAACGGGTGGACGTCCACCGAGTCCTCACCAAAGGCGCCCGCTGAGAAGACCCATGCGCCCCTATCGAGCCCAGAGGGGCGTGAGGAGATGGCCCGCCATGTTGAGGCGGCAACGGGGCAAACAGTGACCGAAGATGATTGTGTGACTTCCCAGCCGCACGAAGACTTGCCTCCCCCAGCTGGGAGGAACGAGCTTCGCAAGGGAAGGGGGCCTCCGGAGGTGAGGAGGTGCCTCTAAAGGCACGACGAGCCCCCAGCACAAGCTCACAGACGTGAAATAACATCAGAGTGTCAGCGAAAGCACAGACGTGGGCCTGGAACCTTCCCGTTGGAGAACCTCCCGGTGGCCACCCCGCCGGGAAGTCCTGCCACTAGTGCAGAACCGGGCAATAGCACCGATTCGTAAGGCCCTTTAGTGCCAGTTTGGTAATCGGCACTAAATTGTGGGCACTAAAGCCCCCCCCCTTAGTACCGGTTCAGCACGAACCGGTGCTAAAGGGCAACCATGTGGCACGAGCCAGCTCCGTGGGCGCGTAGGACATTAGTACCGGTTGGTAACACCAACCGGCACTAAATATTTGGATGTGTTTTGGTTTTATTTTTTATTTTTACTTTAATTTTGTGTTTTCAATTTAATTTAGTGATTTTTTTACATTATAATGAGTTGTTAAATCATTAGGTGAATGTACCGCAGATTAGTTTGACTGGATGCGTGGATCCTAGCTAAGTCATCAAGTATATGTCATATCCATATTATATATACTTGATCACCTAATTAAGTGATCGAGATAATATGGCATATACTTGATCACTTAGCTAGAATCCATCCAGTTGAAACTAATATGCAGTTTCTTTCATAAATGATATAATAACTCATCATCATCATCATCATCATCATATTAATATAAAAACTCTTGCATCATATATATCATCACCAATAACAGTTTTCATAGCAAAGATATCATCGAATTCAACATGGTAATGATATTATAAGCGTTCATAACACCACAAAAGCAAACCACTCTTTGAGATTAAGTTCAGGACGAAGAACACGGACATGAGAGGACAAGTACTAAGAGCATGAACTAGCTAATTAATCACTCCTGCTGCTCTCTCTCACGTAAAATAGCATAGAACATGTATAGCTTTGTTGATTTATCATATTGGAGCATGCAGATGAACCTGTCTCCTAATCGTGGGTTGCGCTTCTGATTGCTGCCCCCTAGTACTTCTCTGTGATCGTTCAATTTTGCTCCAGTCTTTTACTATTAAGCATTCCTCGCTATTAGAAATCCTGAATGCAGTAAAGTGCATTGTAGGATATCTTGGCCGTAAGCTAACAATATTCATGGTACTTTTAGTCTCGATCCAATCAGGCACAACATTCATCGGGAGTCCCTGTTAAAGAACATCGTATAGTAACATACTTAGCAATGAAGTTTAGCTTAAAAAAATGTATGCAAAAGATGCACTGAGGAGAAATAGTAGAAATCTTACCATCTTTCCTAAATATATGTGACCGTAGTTCAGTACGAACACTATTGGTCGCACGTTTTGAGTACTAACATTTCTAAGTGCAGGAAAGAAACATCAAGATCCTCAAGCCATGAAACATAATGACTTGTCTCCTCGCAGTTTAGTTCAGCCCTGTGACAGTGGACGGTCTTGTCTACCAAGCGCCGGACATGTTTGCTTGATTGGAAGTAAGCTGTCAATATAAATTGAGATCTATTAATTATTCAACTGGTTCAAATAATCTCATATAGAAAACATAAATATGGTTGAGAAACTCACATAATGGTAGAACTAGAGGCGTCTGCACATCGACCCAGATGTCTCTATTACCTTCAATATCATCTTCCGGACGAATATCAAAGGTGATAACCATATCAGGCTCAAATGCATAAGCCTTGCATAGTGCTTGCCAAGTTTTGCATTCAAAATAGGTGTATGTGTCTGCATTGTATAATTTGACGTTGAAGGTATAACCATGCTCGGTCTTCAAGTAAACTCTGTTTACCTCCATAGTTTCGTTAAGACTGAAACCTATTTTATCCAAGACAAAAATTCTTGCATGACAGGGGATACGCTAGTAGAATAGTGAAAAATTAAAATTAAAAGTTGAAGCAAATGAAGTATAAGTCATGCTTAATTACGAAAAAAGACTTGTCGTTGTGACTTACTGTATCCACTTCGAAGTTCTCATCCAGTTTGATGCTGAACCGTCTATCATCAATTAGAAAATTTCTGCCGCACAGGTCGCGCTGGTCTTCGCAGTATTCGCACATAATGAAATCGTGTTCGTCGTGAGACGACATTCCTATGTTCATAGGTGAAACATTAAACACTTATTAGTTCTGTTAGTTCAACTAATTCTGTGAATTCAACTAGTTCAACTAATTAATTGAACTAATTCAACTAACTAGTTCAACTAATTAATTCAACTAACTCAACTAAACTAGTTCTATTAATTTTCTTACTAAAAATAAGGTAGCTAGTTCTATATAATAAAATGTTAATTAGATAATGAAACTCATATAACTAAATTAAATATATATATATCTAACATATAGTTTATATCTAATTCATCTAACATTTGACATTAATATCTAACATATGTACATATATAGGTGAAACATTAAACACTTACTAGTTCTATTAATTCAACTAAATAAACTAGTTCTATTAATTCAACTAAGCATTTACTAAAAATAAACTAGTTTTATTAATTTCTTACTAAAATAAAGTAGGTAGTTCTATATAGTAATATTTTGATTAGATCATCAAATCTCATATACCTAAATTTTCTTACTAAAAATAAACTTGTTCTATTAATTTTCATACTAAAAATAAACTAGTTATATTAATTCAACTAGTTCAAATCTCATATATATATATATATATACCTAGTTAATATCTAGCTATACTAATTCAACTAGTTCAACTTGTTCTAATTCATCTAAAATTGACATTAATATTTAATATCTTTTCCATATAATTCATCTAACATTAACATTCTAACATTATTATCTATGTAATTTATCTAACATTAATCTAAACAACAGAAAATAGAAAATAAGTAAAAACAATGTGTGTGTGTGTGTACGAGCGGGGGGCGGCGGGGGCCGATGCGACGGGGACGGGCGGTGGGCGAGGCGGCGACGACGGGTGGCGGGGGTGACGGCGGTGACGGCGACGACGGGTGGTGGGGGCAACGGCGGTGACTGCGACGATGGGCGGCGGGGGAGGCGAGGACGGCGCGCGATGGCACTACAAGGATTCCGGTCTATTGCAACAAAAATTATTGCTACAACTATCTTTTGTTGCAATAAAATGCTATATTTCCACAAAGTTCCAGTTCGTGGTAATAGGATCTACATATTGCCACAATTTCATTTCATCGCGCTAAGTGCTCGTTTTGTTGCAATAGAAGCCATGTATTGCCACAAGTTGCATCCTCATTGTAATATGGTAGTGATATTGCGACAATCATGTCCCGTTGTGTGAATTGGTCATGTTGTTGCAAAAAGGCTAGTTATTGCAACAAAGTACATAGATACTATTGCAACACCTTTAACATGTGGTGCTAGTCACAAATACTATTGCGACAAAGCATGTATTGGTTGTAGTAGGGTGACTTTTTGCCTCACCTTTGTTGCGTTTCAATAACTATTACATATTGTGACAAACTGAGCATCCATGGTAATACGTACAACATAATGCAACAATCCTCTAGTGTTGCCAAAAAGGAGCAGGATATTGCAACGATATTCTCTACCGCGCTCCTGATTTTTTCCTTTATTTATTATACTACTTCGCAGGATCTGATCAAAGGGGCGTACTAGTTTACAGAGATATTAACACATTATACCACAACTTGCACGTAAGTTGCATTTTAGTCACATATCTTGCAAAGTGGACATCGGTGGTACCACAACTTGGAGGAATGCTCGCTTACGCGTGTGCGAAGTGTTGCACACTCGTGGACGCCCTTCACTTTAGGGTTTCTTGCACCGCCAGGGTCTGCTCCACTCACCCTACTGACCTCCTCCGGTAGAAGGTCGTGCTCGGCACCCGAAAGACGGCAAGCTCAATGCCCTTCTCACAAAGGTGAGTCATGAGAAATGAGCACCACACATTCTCTTCCTAATTTTTCTGTATCTTGCTTGATGTGATGTATTTATGTGTGCTGTTAATAAAAAGGAGATTCAATATAAAATTATGTGTTAAGTAGAGAAATTGTGCAAGGCTGCATACTAGCTATTTCTAAACACTCCCAGGCTTCATTTGAATAGCTCTTCAGCCACCAATTGAGCAGCATAACAATTGTATCCCAGACTAATTTTCAGCAAGAATTCATCAGCAAATCAACAACACTACATCAAGATATATACAAGGACATATGACACAAGATTTTAGTAGGATATAACAAACCATCTCAGCGAGATATATAACAAATGTTTCAAAATGACAACACACAAGTTTTAGCAGCTATACTTGTATAAATTGTTCACACAAAAAGACCATAAGTTCAAGGCAGAGTAGTGAAAATAGCAAAAACATTAAAAGACCATAAGTTCATAGCAACAGTGTGTACATAGCATCACTGTCAAAAGGAAAATAGCAACAACACTAAAAGAACATCAACTACTCTTCTCTTCATCACCAAATTGTTAGTGCTGGGCACTAGCTCTTATTCCCATTTGCCACAACATATGACACTATGTAGGCATGCCTTGTTTCAACTTGTTTTATATCAGATTAAACTTCAGGAGAGATATTTCTCGTAGGTAACCATCATAACAGTTCAGGAACTTATACTCATGGCTTACACATGTGAAAAACACCTTACCAAAAAAATAAAAACTATACAAAGAACCCCTGGTCATCATCCAATTCTTCTTGTCCCAAAGGAGCAACATGACCATCATTTATGTAAGCCTCATCATCATCCGTATCATCATCAGATTCGAATTGGACATCTTCAAACTCAATAGGTTTATATTTTCTATGACTGAAACATCAATGTTGGATCCTTCGTCATCATTTCTACACCAACTAGTGATCTCTTCAGGTACTATAATTTTTGGCACTGTAATTTTTGCATCGACGACATCCAGTACATCTGCCTCACCACCCTCATCGGCTTCAACAGCTTCATCAAGGCCTACACCATTTAAAACAGAAGGAGCAAACAAATTTCGTGGATTCATTTTAATAACAGTTGCCCAATCAGGGTTCTTCACATCTCTCACATAGAAAACCTGTTGAGCTTGGAGGCCTAGAATGTAAGGGTCTCCCTGGAATTGGTGTAGAGTAGTGTCAAGGTCAATAATTCCATATTTGTCCTTCTTATACCCCTTACTCTCAGTTTTGTTTGCAGGAGGCACATCAAACCAGTCACACTAGAATAGAACAACCTCCTTATCAGGAGGAAAGTCAAGAAATATGATTTTCTTGATCACCCCGTAATAATCAATATTTCCTGTGTTTGCATCGCCCTTGACTATGACGCCACTATTTTGGGTACTCAAGTCCTGCTCTATATTCCTATTCCGAAAGAAATATCCATTCAAAACTGTACGGTTGTATACCCGAGCTAGGTGATCAGGTCCTTTAGCTAGTGCATAAATAAGATTGCTGACCTTCCCATCATTGTGGGGTTCTGTGATCTGTTTCATGGAATAGAATATGTGTGAGTGTATTGTACAACGTTGGTACGTTATTACAAGGAACATTAGTGAAAATGCGAAAGAAAATTACCCGCCTCTCAAACCAACCAACAAACTCTTCCTTGTGCTGTTTTTTAGGATTAGGAGAATTGTTCCTTATGAGCTCCTCGAGATGTTCACTTCAAAGAGAAATTATTGTTAGTTGAACATGAAAGTATTAAAGCATATCATGATGTGAAATAAAAACATAAGTATCCTTACTCAATCCATGGCGCGGTTTCCTCACAGTTTGTTATTATGAAATGCCTCATTTGATTAATCTCAGCCAAAAGACAATGATTCACAAACAAAACCTTTCTTGGAGTAATCAACTGTACTCATTATGCTAATCCCTGTTTGTGACTGATCTGTACCTCCGTCTTCATGACTTTCGAATTGACTTAGCTTGGTAGGCATTCCATCAACGAATCGATTGCAAAAAGTCATGCACTCTTCAAGTATGTACCCCTCTGCAATAGAACCTTCTGGTTGAGCCTTGTTAGGCACATATCTTTTGAGCATACGCAAGTATCGCTCAATTGGATACATCCATCTGTACAAGCCAGGCCCTCCCAATCGGGCCTCTTCAGCAAGATGAATTGGGAGATGCATCATAATATCAAAGAATGCTGGTGGAAAGATCATCTCAAGCTGACATAGAGTTTCTGGAATTGTTTTGCTCAACCTCTCCAAATCTTCATCCCTTAACTCCTTGGAGCATAAATTAGAAAAGAATTTACTCAGCTGAAGCAATGGGTTAACAACATTCTCTGGCAAAAGCTTGCGCAATGCAATAAGAAGAAGTTTCTGAAATATAACATGACAGTCATGAGTTTTGAGTCCACTAATCTTGCACTGACCGAGGACTACACATCGCTTAATGTGTGAAGCATAGCCATCAGGCATCTTAATGCTCCGCGGAAACTTGAGGAGCATTATCTTTTCTTTCTTTTTTAAAGTATATCAACCTTTCTTTATGTCATACTTATGCTTACCAGGCTTTGGATGTTGGTCCTTCCTTAATTTCAGGTCCTGTAAATCAAGATGAGCCTTCACACCATCCTTTGATTTCTTATCCATCTCAAGCAAAGTCCCCACAATGCTGTCACAAATGTTCTTCTCGATGTGCATAACATCCAAATTGTGCCTAACGAGCAAGTTCTTCCAATATGGGAGCTGGAAAAATACACTTTTCTTCCGCCAGTTATGCCAGCTACTAGTTTCCGGTCGCTTTCTCTTATTTGACCGTCCAAATGGTGCATGCTGAATGCTATCAAGTTCCCGCAGAACTTGTTCACCTGTAAGTGCCACTGGAGCTTCTCCATTATCTGCCTTGTTGTTGAACAAACACTTGTTTCGACGCCATTTGTGGGTCCTGGGCAGAAAACGTCGGTGTCCCATGTAGCAATGCTTTCGACCATACTTGATCCATAAAAAATCTATATGTTTGTGGCAATACGGGCATGCTAGCTTGCCTTTTGTGCTCCAACCACTCCGCATTGCGTAAGCTGGGTAGTCACTAATGGTCCACAACAAGCATGCATACATCTGGAAAAAAAATTAGTTGCAACATCATATGTCTCAGCACCATCCTCCCATAGAACATTCAGTTCATCAATCAAGGGCTGCATTACAGTTAATAGCATCACTAGCTGCATTACAAGACAAGACAACAAGGATACATACATACCAGTATTACTGTCACATGGTAAAGCAAACATTTATCTATACATTGTAAAGCAAAATTTGGTTGATGGGAGAAGAAATAGTATTATTGTCACATGGTAGTATATGTGACATGAGGGTAAATAAGTTCAGTTTCGTAGTTGGCTAGATCATGCAAAAACAGAAATTCAGAGAGAGTCAATGATGAGAAAATTTGCCATTTGCTTTGTTTGTCCACCACCTGCATCATGATCTCCTCTTGTGCTCAAGAACATAGCATAAGGGGCAAAGCAAAACATCTGCTCTTCTACATCTTCTTCCATGTTTGTGCCCCTTATGAGAGTATTGATCATGTAACATAGCATAAGTAGTCACAGGATCAAGCAAAACAAAACAAAATAGTAGACAACAAAGGTAAATGGTTCAGAAATAGGACTGTATTTTTGGTACTATTCTGATTAATGGAACACACAGCCAAGTACTAGCAAGTGAAACAGGATTCAGCCGCTCATAACTACTCACACAGGAAATCAAGATCACTGGGTAGCATACTAAGTATTCTCACAGCAATTTTTCACCAATTAACCCATGTCCATGCAACGATTCACATGGTCATATGCAGATTAAAGCAAAACAGTACAAAGTTTCAGAGATTTACAACTAGAAAAGATCTTCTGCATGAAAGGCTTGAGGTCTTGTGCGTGATCCTTGAAGAAGAGAAGAAGAAGAGGATCCTTGGGGAAGATCGGCAAAGTGGTGAAGAGGAGCAGCGGCGGTCGTCGGTCAGGGGCGGCAGGGAGGGGCCCCGAGGATTCAAGCTCCCCCGCCTCCCTGGTGAAGCGCGCCGTCAGGGAGGACAGGCCGCCGCCGCCAGCCTCCCGAAACCCTCTTCTCACCTCCCTCTTCGTTCGATCCGATCTCTCCCCTTTCTCTTTTCTTGGTTCGATCTGGTGTCTCCCCTGTCTGTCTGTTCTGGCTTCGATCTTTTTTTAGGGGCGAGAGAAAGGAAGTCGCCCCCTTCCTTCGATCCCCTCCTCTAGTTTGTGGTTCAGCCGCGCGTGGGATCAGACGACCCGTCTGGTGGGTCGCGCCACTGGATGCTTCGATCGTCTGGGCGACCAGACACGCTATCTGGTGCAGCGCGTGACCTCTTCTGCCGTATATTACTTTTTTTATGAAGGTCAGATAGCGTATATTACTGAAATATGTCCATGCAAAAAAAAAATTTACTGAAATATGTGATTAACGTGGCCTTCTTCTTTTGTTTGAAAGAAGATAGTAATTCTATCAACCAAACTTTGATTATCTGCAACTTTTAAACCACAAGTCCAAATGATCTCATTATTTTTTGCATTTTTTAAATTAAACTGATATTTATATAGTAATTTGGTTGCATAATTTTGCCTACTTAAGTAGTGTAGGTAGCATATGTTGGCCAACAATCGGCACGTATCAACGTCCTACACCACCCATGTGATCACTAACATCGCCTCCGATGATCGGGTCGCCCTCGACGACCGGGTCGACTCCGGTCACGGCTTTGTCGAAAGCTTCCATTCCCGAGCTCTCCGTCCTCCAACAGACGTGCCTGGTACGCCTCCTCCTCTTCCTCCGCCTTGCACCGCTCTTCCTCCTCGCTTTCATGGAGGGAAGATGCCGGCCAAGGCGGGGGGAGCGCGCGCGAAGGGGCGGCGGGGGCCTTGCCCTTCTCCTTGCCTGAGAAGAAGCCAGAAGCCCAAGGTGGCTAGGTTTGTCACGGGGGACCAGAGGGGTGGCTATATGAGGACGGGCGTCTGGAAGAGGTTGAGGACTAACATGTATTTTGCTATTTTCATCCTAATGCAATAATTATTGGGCATCATTGAGGAGTAGCGACAATAGAGGCATAAAGAGATATCGGAAATTAGGCACCGTGAAATATTTTAAGAGATTTATTTATGTCGTCGGTGTGTGCACGAGGGATGATTTTTTCCTCCCGTTGCAATACACGGGCATGTTTGCTAGTGAATACATAAAGAAGAGACAAGGTGTTGGCCTTATCTGAATACATTTTTTTAACAAATGTGTGATATGCCAATAAGTAAATCTCAAAACTAAATTTGTTTGGTTGATAATTGACATTGTTGAATCTCTATTATTTTTGTTAAAACAAGAGCAACATGATTATGTTGGACCTACTGTGGCATGGAGGACCCTCCCGAGTCGCCCTCGCAGGCGACGGGAGAGATCGCTAGCCGCCTCCCAGCGCGCCGCCTCCCGCTCCTCCCCTCCCCTACCGCCGCTAGAGGGTGTGACTAGGTGAAGCCTGGCCAGCGACGGCGGCGACAGGGCTCGTTCGCACCCTTGCTTGTGGATTCGATGTAGGAGGGATCCAACAAGCAAAGGCGTCGCGATGCAGGGTTGTTTTATTTACATAGTTGAATCTCTATGCTTATCGTTTGAACAAAAGCGACATAATTATGTTGGACCAACTCTGGCGTGGACAAACCCTCGATGGGTTGTCCGATAAAATGAAAGATGATGAGATCACCCCATCTAAAGATCGGGACTGACATAGATCAACTATCTCAACAACCCATCCCCTCAGTACTTATGTTTTGAGACAAGAGTATAACCTAATAGTTTTAAAGTGAGGGGCACGTGATGTCTCTGTGACATGTAGTTCAGAGCTGGCCAAATTTCTGCTACTTTGACCAACAGTTCACCAAGGCACAAATTTTTGACATATCCAACCTAAGTGTAGATTGATGAAACAACACCTTCCTAATTGGCTACGGGTGGTTGGCAGACCGGGGTTGCGGCGGAGGGGTTAAAGCAGCGTGGTACATCACCTACACTGTCCGTCCACTGGTTGACGGTGAAGGCATCCGTGGACGTCGTGTTCCTCCCGCTCCTTCTATCTTACTTCGGGTGAAAACTTGATCTTCGGATCGGACGGTAGCGACGTTCGTGGTCGTGTCCATTCCTGGAGGCATCGTCTTGGAGACCTCGGTCCGGCATGTCCGTTGCACATCTTCCAAGATGATCGCTCCTCGTGCTGGTGGTCTCCGTCGGCTCTAAGCAGATCCCTTTTTTGCACATCTTATAGGTGCTTGGTAGTCGTTGAGGTTGTGTGTCGGTGCCCGGCATTCGTGTATCTTGCTTTGGGTGTGTGTGGCATCCATTTGTATCGGTTGCTTCGATGTATGTGATGGTTGTTTTACAATATAAACAGGGAAACTCTTTTTCTTTCGTTAATTGGCTTTCTCAAATGATGATGACTATACAAATATCAACGACGAGAACGTTACAGGGGAGGGCGTCGAATCGCCCCTTCACAATTCTCGGATTTGGTGTTTTTTTCACCATGATATAACTTTTTACTAATAAATATTAGTATTCCCTCCATCTCGAAATATATTTACAATCTTGAAAATTTCCTCAAAAAATAATTAGTGTTTTAAAACAAAAAGAATTACTTTCCCACCACCTAATTTAGTTGTACTGTTGTTTGCGCCAATATTTTTTAACCTCCCGCTAAAAGTCCCAAATTAGCGTCTTTGTTCCCATCAAAAAATTAGCTTCCTGCTAAATACCTTCATAACAACCCATAAATATATAATTGTACACCAAATCACGGCGTCTTCACGGG
The DNA here is from genome assembly GCF_018294505.1 of Triticum aestivum. NCBI lineage: Eukaryota > Viridiplantae > Streptophyta > Magnoliopsida > Poales > Poaceae > Triticum > Triticum aestivum. Next base: position 479,714,800 of record NC_057800.1, on the reverse strand, counting down.
CGATTGGATCTGAGCTCTCGTCTCTATTCATCTGTGCTGCCGGCGTCATGACGGCGTCAACAGAGCAAACCACAGCAGCTGCACGGCGTCAGGTTAGTCCTCCTGATCTCCTCCCTCACTGAAAAATCCAGTCCCCCTCGATCCCCCTCCCTCTCCTCTGCGCCCACCTCCGTCCGGGATCAAACCTCCCTCCCCCGCGAGCTCCTCCTTGATGCGCGGCTCTCTCGATCCCGATCCATTCAGAGGGGCTGCCTCTTCTCTCCACGCTCGCCGTTTGGTCGTAGAAAAGAAGTCCGGGCAGGGGACATGGCCGCCGCCGGTGGCATTTTCCCATCGCGCCTCGATTTGGCCGCCTCGGCGAAGGCGCTCGCGGCCTAGAGGGTCGGTGGAGCGCCTCACCTTGGCCTGGAGGCTGGGGCTCTACGGGGCCTCCCGGCCCGGTTCATGGCCGCAGCCATCTTGGCTGTGCACGCCGGTGTCGTGACGTGGTGGCCAGGCACTGGTTGCTGCCTCACCCGACCCCAGCGTGCTTGCAGGCCTCTCCGGCATCTCTGCTCCTGGTTCGCTCTGTTTCCTCGTGGAGGCCAAAGGGGGTCGTGACCCCCCCTCCAAAACTGTATTTTGTTACTAATTACTAAGCATTTTGGTGCAGCCCATCCGTGGATCATCTCTTGCCAATTTAATTATTATCTACATTGGTTTTTGAGCATTAGATCCATTAACTGAAAGGTATAGACGTACTCTGTATCTACAAAGCTTGTGTTGTTAAGATGACAAATCGATGACTGCCGATGAGACGACTGCCATATGTTCGATTACCTTGTAAATTCATGTCATTCGTATGTGTTTTTATGCATATTTTTCTGCCAGTTAAAAATTGCCCCCCCACCCCCTATAGCTTGTCACGGCACGCCACTGGCTGTTTGAGCACCACTATGTAGATATTAGATGATATATGTGCGTCAACAGAGCAGAGGATTCATGTTTAGTCATCCTCTGCATTGCATTTGATTCAGATTACTATAAGATGATTTTTAATAGATATTTGATTCAGAGTAGTACTTTCATGAACAACCTATCACTGATACATCACCTTTCATGTTCATTCACATATGCTTAATACTTCTGAATAACGTATGTCAAGAGAACCTAGGGTTCAGGTTTAGTGCATCCTCTGCATGTTATTCAGACCACTATAATATGAGTTTTTAATAGATATTTTGTTTTTATTGCTTTCTTATATCGTGTTGCGCCTTATCTAGTTGGAATAATCAACATAGATTTATACTTTTTGCCGTCTCATTTAGCTCGAAATCAACTCGACATCGTTACAAGCTGAGCATGAGTCATGTTCTACAGCTTGACCTTGAGCTTCATTCAGTTTGAGCTGCCTCAAATTTTAATATGAGTTAAACTGACTTGATTTTATGCCTGCTTAATGTATTGCGTTTCTTCTTAAATTGACTCAAAATTTTATGTCTGGTTTACCTACACAAGGGCACAATGATGAATTTTACGGAGGATGCTCCTGTACACAACATCCTTACTTCATAATCACCTATCTGAATGGTGCAGAACATCAATGCTTTGTTAATGCTAAGTCCCATGATTGTTTTTGTGTGCATTAAAGAAAGGCTATGTTCTCTTAACAAGGATGGAAAGTATAACGGCATACAAAAACCAACGTGGACAACCCAGATCTGGTAAATTGTTTAGCATTTCCTATAATGCATATCTTGGTGTGGGTTAAATAGCTAAACCTTCAAGACTACTAAATCTTTTACAGGAACTCCAGAACAATCTGACACTCCAGTGTCTGCTAATGACATGTGTTCCCTTGCTGAATGGCCATCCCATGCTCATTGCAACCGTGCGCTACTACAGGATGGTACTTGCTTTTGTTTACATTTGTGTCATCATTTCTTACAATCTAATACCGAGTAATACAATTTTTCTTGTATGATTTGGGATGTAGAAGCTGGTGGACAGAAGAAGAAAGGGCAAGGTGTTCTAAAAGGTTTTAAAGCATCTAAGAAGCGTTTTGCCAATGGATCTGCAAAGCTAAATATTACATTCTCTGAAAAATTGGGTGGTACAGTAGGAATGAACTATCGTTCGTTCAAGGATGACATGGTAGTCATAATGAAAAGAAAGTTACCACTCATTGGAGTGAGGACGTGGTCGGACATTCACCCTACCATTCATCGACTCATTGTTGCAGATATGATACTGCGTACAACCTTTTTCACATGTGGTATCTTATTTTACCATCGATAATGCACTGCTTATGTATATATTTATTTGTTGTATGCTTTACATGACAGATGGGACTTGGAAGATACACCAGAAACAGAAGAAAAAGTTCTCAAAATTGCGAAAGAGCTATATAGAGGCTGGCGATCAACTCTAAGCTCCACTTACAAGGCATACAAAACAGATGCAGCTAGATTGGCTAATCTGCCGGAAGATTTGCAACCAGAAGAGTGGGAATGGATGATTGAGTACTTTGGCACTGATTCAAAATTTTAGGTTATCTCTAAGATCACAGTTTGTCTATTATGTGTTAAGATGAAATGGCTAGTCTCACTGGTTATATTTGGTTTCAATGAATTGATAGGATCGCAGCTAGAAGAACACCGATAACCGTAAGAAACAGAAGACAAAACACATAATCAGATCAAAATCTTACTCGCAAGTAAGTTTTGAGAAGGTATGAGTCCAACTAAATATGTATGCCTCGCTGCTAAATATGGTGTCATGTTTCAAGCATCTCATTGGTATATTACTTGCAGAGAAACTTGGAAACTGGAGAAGAGCCAGATTGTATTGCTAGGGAACTCACCCACATGAATGATGGAACATAGTCTAACACAGATTCCCAGAAAGTTTATGTGAGTACACAACCTTTTGGTTATTCTATAGTTAGTCAATGATGTGCATTCGACATGTTTCATCATCAGATGCGATTATTCATGCATTGGACTGTGTTATTCTTGTTTCATCTTTTATAGTGTCAATATTGATGCTGCACCTATAATTGTTCCTTCCATTTTTAGGACAAAGCACTTGAAGAGGTTAAAATCAAAGAAACTGAAGGTCCACTTTCAAGTGAGCAGAAAAACAATATTTTCCAGACCGCTTACAAAGACACTTTGGAATGCAAGTCATCGCAGCCTCGTGGGTACGGATACATGGCCAAAACTTCAACTGGTTCTGAAAGGTTTCATGTCCAGATCGAAGAGCAAGCTCGTGCTACAGCAGCCACCCAGGAGCGAAACTCTCATCTCAGCCAGCAGGCCAACGAATTAAACGTGCAAACACACAAGAGAGGATTAACTTGGAGCGTGCTGAGAGAGAACAACTTGAGGGAGGTTAAAAGAAGAGTGTGCTGAAAGGGAAAGATTGTTGCAAGAGGAGCGAACATCAAGACTGGAATTTGAAAAAAAACATGATGGCAAAGTTTGTAGAATTGAGCCAACAGATGGGAACCCAACAGGTGATTACAGTCATATGCTTCCAACCTTGTAAGATTTATGTTTCTTACTTGCATTGCTAAAAGTGCACTTCTATTTACAGGTGCCTACGAAGAGGGTTGACAAAGAAAATAGTAATCCAAACTTGCAAAATATTCTTTTACAGAGATCTAGTCCTAATAAGACTCCAGGTTCAAGGCCAACTGCTATTTCTTCAAATGTGCTCATACAAGCTGCAGCAAGGCATTCTCGAATGTTTAAAGCAATCGTAAGTCACAACCTTGCTTTCTCTTTATGTTTACCTGCATTTTATACGTCATTGGTCTTCATAATTAGCTAGCCAATTCTTCTCTTTTACCATGTGTTGTTGCTGCATCGAGTCACAACTTAAATGAAAAAGGAATATGTGCTAGCTAGGGACATGAACTTAACTGAAACTATAGATCTAGTCATAACTTAAATCAATAGCAGTAACTTTTAGTAGATGTACGATCGAATGGTGGCACCATTCTGTATGCACGAGCAGGATGTCATGAGCATGCACGTGATGCCTTCGCTGATGAGTCCACTGCAATGTCCCATGCAGAATCTCTTGCCGCTGATATGGGGGTTGTGAGGGTCATTTTTTAAACGGGCTCACAACTCCTGATGGAAGCACTTAATATCAATAAGGTTGACTTGTCAGCCCATGCTGCTGTTATTGAGGATACCAAGTACGCGCTCAAATTATGGTTTTCTTATTATGAAATAAATGTATGTCGTCGCTTGGCAAACTCTGTTACTCATGGGCTTGCTAGTCTTGGTAGGATGTTAGAACCTAACCACTATTTGGAATGGGAGGCCGATGTACCAGCCCTTGTGGCTGCCTGTGCTTTGGGTGATTCAGCCCGACACCGTTAAGTTAAAAGCAATGTTTTTTCTCAAAAAAGAAGCTTTTAGTAGATGTACTTGTGGTTATGCTTCAGATATTTACACTTGTATAGTTGTTCTGATCCCTTAGTTGCATGCTTGCTGACACAATATTAGTCCAGTTAGTCTGGCGATAGTTTTTAACAATGGGGCTGGAATAATTGTATGATGTATGTTATGTTCGACTAATTAACTAGAACTTTTTTATTTGTTGATTGCAGGATCCAAAGAACTAGCTGGACTGGACTCTAGATCACGGGCAGTTTAGTCTTCGAAGTTAATTAGGATGGCTAAATTACATTTGAGTTTCATTTGATGGATATTTGCTATGAGAATTATGAATTTTATGAATCTTCATATTATACGTATGGTTTTGAATATTATAATCGAAATCCTGTATTTTTTACGGTTGCAATAGACTATTACCACAACCCACTTTCGGTTGCCACATGCTAGCACCACTAAAAAATATAGTGTTGCGTTATATCTCATTCACTACACCTATCTATTTTGTTGCACTAGGATGTTGCAACGGAACACTTTATATTGTTGTAATAGCTTGGCGCCACAAAAAATTTCATGATGCGATAACAATTTGGCGCCACCAAAGTAAGTTTGTTGAAATAGAGTATCGCCACGGAAAGTATAAATTATCACAATAATTTCTCGCTACAAAGTTTTTACCTGTTGTGATACCTATTTATCACCATAAAAACAAGTATGTTGCAATTTCCTGTTACGACGATTCGAATATTTGTTGCCATAAGTTAATGCCATAAGGGCGGTGGGTCGTGGCAACATGCCTAATGCCACGAAAATAAGGATTGTTGCCATAGTTTATTGCCACGAGGATAGTGGGTCGTGGCAACATGCCTAATGCCACGAAAATAAGGATTGTTGTCATAGTTTGTTGCCACAATTGACTATTGCCACGGAAGAGTATTGCGCCATGAAATGGCCGTCGTTGGCATAGGTTGTTGCCACAAATGTCTATCGCTACGAGATATCAGTCTCCACAATTCATTACATGTTGCATTAAAGCTATCTCCACAAATCAAATTGTGGCATCAGGTGAGTGTTGCCACGGGAAAACATGTGGCAACTTCCCGCATGGTTGTTGCAATAGCACACTTTATTGCCACAATTGCTTTTTCGTGGTAATAACCTATTACCATGTGTCCAGTCGCAACGGCTGCCAACGAATGTTGTTTCGTCACAATAGGTACTTATCGCCACGAAACAACATGTATTGCAACAAACGATTTTGTTGCAATAGACCCGGATCCTTATAGTGTGGGCGACGGGCGCGGCGAAGAAGTTGGATCGAGAAGAAGTGGTGGTCGATGAAACTGATTTTTTCATAAGTGCCATATATATAGGAGGGGTCTTTAGTACCGGTTGGAGAAACCAACCGGTACTAAAGGCCAATTTTCGCCAGGCCAAGGGGCGGGAAACAGACCCTTTAGTACCGGTTCGTGCCACGAACCGGTACTAAAGGCCCAATCATTAGTACCGGTTGGTTCCACCAACCGATACTAATGGTTGTGCGCTGCCACCGGCGGTGCACAATGTTAGTCCCACCTCGCCGAGCGAAGGGCAGCCGCACTGGTTTATAAACCCAGCCGCGGCTGCTCCTTCGATCTTCTCTATATATCAGTGTTCTGGGCCTAACTAGGGCGCACTGCCCTGTGAGTCTGGTGGCCCTTCTAGGCCTACATTTGCACACCCTAGGTCTGGCAGGCCCACTGGGCAGCGCCCCAACAAATTTTTTATATAGTTTTTTCTTTTCTGCATTATTTCTTTTCTTCTATTTATTTTTGAGTAATTTTTATATAGTTTTTTCCTTTTCTGCATTATTTATTTTCTTCTATTTATTTTCGAGTAAATTTTTATATAGTTTTTTTCTTTTCTGCTTTATTTATTTTCTTCTATATATTTCTGAGTAGTTTTTTTGTGACCCTCTCTACTCTGATACTCCGAAATGATAATACCATTACAAGTTTCAACATTTTCAGAATTCATTTTCTAGTGATTTTCAATTTCATGGTCATTTAGCTCTCTAAACAATTAGGTAAATGACCAAAAAACAACAAATGATGTCAGAACATGTTGGAAATTGATGACGTCGCTTTGAATGCTGCATACCAAACACAAAAGAAGTCCGGAGTTCAAATAAGTTTAAAAAAACATTGAAGTGCCCGTGTAACAGATGAGTCCTCGTTCGAAACCCTGATACTCCGAAAGAGTTTGTCCAGTTTGTACACGAAGTGCGTCCAGTTTTTGCCGTGACCCTCCGTACTCTTTCGCACATGCTATGCGGGTGAAATGATGATACCATGCCAAGTTTCAACATTTTCAGAGTTCATTTTTTAGTGATTTTCTATTTCACGGTCATTTAGCTCTCTAAACAATTAGGTAAATGACCGAAAAACAACAAATGATGTCAGAACATGTTGGAAATTGATGACGTCGCTTTGAATGCTGCATACTGAACACAAAAGAAGTCCAGAGTTCAAATAAGTTCAAAAAAAATTGAAGTGCCCGTGTACCAGATGAGTTCTCGTCCGAAACCCTCATACTCCGAAAGAGTTTGTCCAGTTTATACACGAAGTGCGTCCAGTTTTTGCCGTGACCCGCACATGCTATGCGGGTGAAATGATGATACCATGCCAAGTTTCAACATTTTCAGAGTTCATTTTGTAGTGATTTTCAATTTCACTGCCATTTAGCTCTCTAAACAATTAGGTAAATGACCGAAAAACAACAAATGATGTCAGAACATGTTGGAAATTGATGACATCGCTTTGAATGCTGCATACTGAACACAAAAAAAGTCCGGAGTTCAAATAAGTTTAAAAAACATTGAAGTGCCCATGTAAAAGATGAGTTCTCGTCCGAAACCCTGATACTCTGAAAGAGATTGTCCAGTTTGTACACGAAGTGCGTCCAGTTTTTGCCGTGACCCTCTCTACTCTTTCGCACATGCTATGTGGGTGAAATGATGATACCATGCCAAGTTTCAACATTTTCAGAATTCATTTTGTAGTGATTTTCAATTTCACGGTCATTTAGCTCTCTAAACAATTAGGTAAATGACCGAAAAACAACAAATGATGTCAGAACATGTTGGAAATTGATGACGTCGCTTTGAATGCTGCATACTGAACACAAAAGAAGTCCGGAGTTCAAATAAGTTTAAAAAACATTGAAGTGCCCGTGTAACAGATGAGTTCTCGTCCGAAACCCTGATACTCCGAAAGAGTTTGTCCAGTTTGTACACGAAGTGCGTATAGTTTTTGCCGTGACCCTCTCTACTCTTTCGCACATGCTATGCGGGTGAAATGATGATACCATGCCAAGTTTCAACATTTTCAGAATTCATTTTGCAGTGATTTTCAATTTCACGGTCATTTAGCTCTCTAAACAATTAGGTAAATGACCGAAAAACAACAAATGATGTCAGAACATGTTGGAAATTTGATGACATCGCTTTGAATGCTGCATGCTGAACACAAAAGAAGTCCAGAGTTCAAATAAGTTTAAAAAACATTGAAGTGCCCGTGTAACAGATGAGTTCTCGTCCGAAACCCTGATACTCCGAAAGAGTTTGTCCAGTTTATACACGAAGTGCGTCCATTTTTTGTCGTGGCCCTCTCTACTCTTTCGCACATGCTATGTGAGTGAAATGATGATACCATGCCAAGTTTCAACATTTTCAGAGTTCATTTTTGTAGTGATTTTCAATTTCACGGTCATTTAGCTCTCTAAACAATTAGGTAAATGACCGAAAAACAACAAATGATGTCAGAACATGTTGGAAATTGATGACGTCACTTTGAATGCTGCATACTGAACACAAAAGAAGTTCGGAGTTCAAATAAGTTTAAAAAACATTGAAGTGCCCGTGTAACAGATGAGTTCTCGTCCGAAACCCTGATACTCCGAAACAGATTGTCCAATTTATACACGAAGTGCGTCCAGTTTATGCCGTGACCCTCTGTACTCTTTCGCACATGCTATGCGGGTGAAATGATGATACCATGCCAAGTTTCAACATTTTCAGAGTTCATTTTGTAGTGATTTTCAATTTCATGGTCATTTAGCTCTCTAAACAATTAGGTAAATGACCGGAAAACAACAAATAATGTCAGAACATGTTGGAAATTGATGACGTCGCTTTGAATGCTGCATACTGAACACAAAAGAAGTCCAGAGTTCAAATAAGTTTAAAAAAACATTGAAGTGCCCGTGTAACAGATGAGTTCTCGTTCGAAACCCTGATACTCCGAAAGAGATTGTCCAGTTTGTACACGAAGTGCGTCCAGTTTTTGCCGTGACCCTCTCTACTCTTTCGCACATGCTATTTCGGTGAAATGATGATACCATGCTAAATTTCAACATTTTCAGAGTTCATTTTGTAGTGATTTTCAATTTCACGGTCATTTAGCTCTTTAAACAATTAGGTAAATGACTGAAAAACAACAAATGATGTCAGAACATGTTGGAAATTGATGACGTTGCTTTGAATGCTGCATACGGAACACAAGAAGTCTGGAGTTCAAATAAGTTATTAAAAATAAAAAAAGGTGCAATGCTGGTTAATTTGCTTCAAGCCTTTCGGAATAGTGTAGACTGCACTGCACATAGCTCAGTGCAATCTATGCTATTCCGAAAGGCTTGAAGCTAATCAACGTGCAGGTGAGCATTGTTCCTCTTCGTCATTGTCTCTGCACTCACGGCTTATAAACCGCTCATACTGCCTCTCTCTTGGCGAGGTGGGACTAAAAATCAGCTTACTAAGAAACTCTAGTATCGGTTCATGCCATGAACCTCTACTAAAGGTCTTCGTGGGGGCCCCAGCCTGACCATAGCCGCACTGGCCTCATTAGTACCGGTTCGTGGCATGAACCAGTACTAAAGGTTGCCCATGAACCGGTACTTATGATGCCCGCCCGCCTAGCCATTGGAACCGGCACTAATGGTCACATTAGTGCCGGCTCAAATTCAAACCGGCACTAATGTGCTTCACATTTGACCCTTTTTCTACTAGTGTGCCCGTAGGGTTGTATAGCGACTGGGCGGCGAAAAATGAGTTTTGAAACGTGCGAGCCGTTGGGGGCGACTCGGGGCGACGCGGTCGGCGACCTCGCTCTCCCCGGCGGTCTTGACGCGGATGAGGCTTGGGTGCAGGTGCGGCGGGGTCCCAGTGGCGCCCCGGCGTGCCCTGCCCCGGCGCGCTCCCCTAGGGCGGCGCGGGCGGTCTGCGGTGGCCGGTTCTGGGCCTTGTTGGAGGATGCGTCCGATGAGGAGGATGGGACCCCCTCACCGCGGTTGGCTCCTCCTCCGGCGGGGGCGACGCTTGGCGACTTCGTTCTAGCGACGACACTCGGCGATGCTGGTCGGGGAGACCGGTGTCGCCATTTTGCTCCGGGAGGTGGTGGTTTGCGAGCGACGGCGGTGCGCTGCTGGAGGCCAGCGGCGCAAATGGATTCAGGCATACGGGGGGCACGCCTGGCGACCCCGTTGTCTCCCCCGCGTTCTGTGCCCGCAGTGGCTCCGACGGCGACTGAGGAGTGGCCTGCTCTCCCTGCCTTGCCCTCGCCGGCGTCGGTGGCGGTGGCGGCGGCGCGGGTGGCTGAGACGGCCGACGCGCTAGGGTTGGCGACGACTGCTCCTCCCTTGGGCCTGGGCCCGCCCCGCTCCGTCCTGTGGCCGTCGGGCCTCCTGGTGTGGGGCCCTTGGCGGTTGCGGGGGGGCAGTCGGGTTCCTGCGCTGGGCCCGGCCCAGCCAGCCCTCGTGTTTGGCCTGTCTAGGGAGGGGTCCGTGAGACCGTTAGCCAGCGCTATATATGGTTGCGCAGGGGCCTCCGCGACCCCTCGCTAGGGTTTCCGGCTCGTCCCAGTGAGGTGCGGCGCCACCGTCTCCCTGCCAGATATCTCTTCCCCATTCCCCCTCCTCCCCCTCTCACTATGTCTTTCGCCGAGGCAACGGCCATGGGTGACAGGTGCGCGGACAAGCGTCCGATGGAGCCTCCGATCTCCGAGGAGGAACGGCGGCATGAGAAGGCCCTGCGGGAGCAGGCGAAGCGTGGTCTGAGGGCCAAGGCGGCGGGGCGTGTGGACGGTGGCGGCGGTTTCGAGCATGGACAAGACGGCGGATTTGGTCGTGGCTACGGTGGCTACCAGGGTCAAGGCTCTGGATCTGGTTTCCACGAGCGCGATGGGGATTGGGGTCCTCCTCCACCCTGGTGGGGCCAGCAAGAGAAGAAGAAGAAGCACAAGCATGGGACGCGGCGGCGCGAGCTAGAGCGTAAGCCGCAGGAGCACCCCCTTTGCGGCGGGGGCCATGGGGACCCACTGGCAAAAAAGCCACGGGCTTCTACTGCCCCGTTAGCGGTGGTCATGCCAGTTGCACCGCGGGGATCGGCTGACGAGCCCATTCCGGTCGAGGAGGAGGGCGGAGAATGCTTCAAGTGCGACCGGACCGGGCATTTCCAGGCCAAGTGCACCTTCCCCCCTTCTGTGTGATCTGCAAGCAGGAGGGCCATGCCTCGGCTTATTGCCCTTCGAGGGGCAAGCAGATGCACCTCCAGATCATGGGCAGTGCTATTCCAGGCGAAGTTTTCTTTTGCATGGAGTTCGAAGAAGAAGATGTGGCGGAGGGTGACGATCTTACAGTTGCTAATGGTGCCATTCTGTCAGCGGAGCTAGGGAGGCTCTCGTTGCGTACGCTCAAGCAGGAGCTGAAGCACATGGTGGCTAGTGACTGGGACTGGCAGATTGCGCAGGTTGGTGACAATAACTTTGCGGTGGTGTTTGTAACATCCCCAGCATCACACTACAGTAATCTCCCCCTAATGAAGGTCATGTCATCATGATCATCATGCCAAAAGGCCACTTGTCGAAAATCTGCTTCAAAGTCAAATTCAAATTGCAAGTCAAATATTTGCTTCTTCTTTCATGAAAACTAAATGTTCATCAGGTGGCAAATAATCATTTGTTAATATTGGTGGTGAACCAACATTTTTTTGTAAAAGGTTTGAGTGGCCTAAACTACTTAAAACAGTGACCTAAGCAATAAATTAAATGCCTTTTTAATTTATAAAATTGGCAACTATTCCAAAAGCCTCCCAACCTTTTTGTGGCAGTGCACAATAATTCCTTGAAATTATCTTGCCCAATGACATAATTTTGCAAAGTCCTAATGGCTAAAAGGAAAAGGCAAATTGCTGCTGGAAATTAAAAAAAACAAAGAAAAAGGAAAAGCCCCCCCCCTCAACTGGGCCGACTGGCCCAGCTGGCCACCGTGCCCCCACCATGGGCCTCGGCCCACCTCAACCAGCCGGCCCAGCTCCCCACACCGCCCCCCTTCCTGTTCCCCCGGTGCGCGCCGCTACAGGGGCGCCGTCCCCGCCGGACCCGCCTCGCCGGCGACGCCCGGGCGAGGGGATAAGGCTTGCGCCTCCCCGACGCCTCGGCCTCCTCGCCTCCCACTCGCCCACTTGCCACTCTCCCTCCCTCTCCCTCGCTCGCTCCGCCCTCCTCTCCTCCAGATCCGTGGCCCGAGCGCCCTCGCCGCCGTCCTCCATCGTTGTCGCGGCCACCGGCGGCCCCGCGCCCGCTGACCTTGTCGGTGACCTCCGACATCGCCCTCTCCATCGACTGGTGGCCTCAGCGGGGGATGGGGAGCACCGAAGCGTCGGATCCCCTTCTTCCTCCTCCGCGGGTCGTCGGACGCCGTCGTCGTTGATTCGACCTCCCTCTGCGCTCCCGTTCACTCACGGGGCCTCCTTGCGCCCGCACGGTGAGCACCGCACGTCCTCCCCCTGCCTTCCCCTCGTTCTGCTGCGCATAACATCGCCGCCATGGACGACCGAGCTCAGCTCCGCCGTGCCGCTCATCGTCGTCGCTTCCATCGATGCCAAGGCCGTCCGAGCACACCATCGTGCTCGGGGCACTCCAGCGGTGCGGCCTAACGCTTTAGATCGCTTGTGAGCGCGCTAGTTCTTCGTTTTCGCCGAGCTACCGTAGACCACCGCCGCCGGCGACCTTGCAGCTCCCTGTTCCGGCCATCTCCGGTCGGTCCAGTGGCACCACTCGACGCGCGACAGCGTCAGCGTTCGAACGCAAGTGAAAACGCGTGATTTGGTGTTCTGTAGCGAAGATCCGAGCCTCTCCGGCGGACTCGCCGCCGCGGAGAGCTCGCCGGCGCAACTCCGGCGCCGGCCGCCGACGTGGCCGACCTGGGGCCACCCCCAGGGTCGCTGCCAGCGGGCCCCACGGGCCCCAGTTGACCGGGTTGACCCAGTCAACTGCTGACTGGGCAGCCCCAGCCACTAACGTGCGGGCCCCACCGCTTAATTAAGCTAATTAAAATGTTTTTATAGTTAAAAGTAATTAGTAATCTAATCTGCCACTGCCATAAGGGGCCCAGCTGTTAATTTAACCTCTTTTTAGTTAGTTTAAAGTTCTGTTAGTCCACTGTCTATGACAGGTGGGACCCACTGGTCAGTTTGACCAGTCAGCCAGTCTGTTGACTTGCTGATGTCAGCATGGCGTCATGCTGACGTCATATTCTTTTTCTGTTAATTTAAATAATTTCCGAATATTAATAAAACTTTAAAATACATAGAAAATAAACCGTAACTCGGATGAAAATGTTTTCTATATGTAAGTTGCTCAGAAAAATCCAACGAATCCGAATACGTGGTCCGTTCATCTGTCACATGCCCCTAGCATGCTGAACATGGAACTTTCCCCCTCTTTTCCTTTGTCCGGAATCCACCTAACGTCGGGAATTCACCCTCGGATGTTTCCCCCCTTCGTCTGCAACATGTAGTACCGCGTTAGAGCACGCTTAGCGCTACGTATCGTCATGTCATGCTTAGTGTTACCTCTGTTTGCTATGTATTTACTGTTTCTTCCCCCTCTTCTCTCCGGTAGACCCCGAGGCCGCTGATGCCCCTGTGATCGACTACGTCGTCGACAACGACCCCTCCTTGCCAGAGCAACCAGGCAAGCCCCCCCCTTTGATCATCCCGATATCGCCCATTCCATTCTCTCATGCTTGCATTAGATTTTGCTACTGTTATTGTTTGCTCCTATTCTGATGCATAGCCTGCTTTTGTATCTGCTGTTGTACCTTACCTGCTTATCCTAAACTGCTTAGTATAGGTTGGTTAGTGATCCATCAGTGACCCCCACCTTGTCCTTGTTGCCCCTGCTTCATCATTGAAGACCCGATCAACGGGATTGAAGACCAGGCCCCGGCACCGCACATCACTTTCCCCTTAGTTGCTCGACACTGCTGGGTTACTATCGAGTGCCGAGGGTGAGACCTCTACAGCACTTCTGATGTTAACCCTGTAGTGTAGCTATTCGGTCGTGGTCATCGAGGGTGATTCCGCCTTAACCACTTCCGATATGACTCTGTCGTGCAACCCCTCAAGTGTGAACCTCGGGGGTGATTCCTCTTACGTTCACCTTGATGATTACATCGAGTGGAATTCACCGGGGGTGATTCCTCGGGTTTTCCCCTTGATGTTTGGACACACAGTTACTATGGTTACTATGACTTTACACTGAACCATGTTACTAAAGACGGGTCGACCCTGAGGGGTGCCCGCGCGAGCATAATTGCGAGTGATGTGGAGACGGGTTGACCTGGAAGGTGCCCGTGAGATAATTACGAGGCGTGGCCGGGCATTCTTAGCCCTTGCCGCAAGTCCTCGAGACGGGGCAACGGGGTCACATCTTTCGTGAGTCTCTGCTTGTTACCGCGCGTTCCTAATCCACTACGATTTGGATATTTGATCCGAGGGGCCTCTGGCCTGATAGCACTAACCATCACGTGGGCATAGTATGGGCGTTCTGCGTCGTATACATCAGCCGAAGCTTAATAGACATCAGCGACTGAGCGGCGCGCGCCGGGTTGGACTGGTAAGCTCCTGCCTTTTTAGGGAGGTAGCTAGGTCTGCTCACCGGCCGCCCACGCAACGTGCAGGAGTTCCCGGGGCGATGGCCCATGACCCCTGGGGGCATAGGTTTAGTCCGGCGTGCTTGACCTCTCTATTAAGCCTAGGTCGGGTTGCGGCGTATTGTTTGGCCGAGGCCGGGCATGACCCAGGAAAGTGTGTCCGGCCGGAGTCAATCGAGCGTGGTGGGTAAGTTGGTGCACCCCTGCAGGGAAGAAACAATCTATGCATAGCCTGTCCTACGGTAACGGACACTTGGAGTTGTATCCCGATCGATACAACTAGAACTGGATACTTGTGATGAGAACTGGATGGTGATGAGGATTTGATTGTGATGATAACTGGATAGTATGGCTCTGGGATTGCTTTCTCGCAGGGAGTCGAGAAAGGATCTCTGGCCGAGGTTGATAACACTACTACCACTTTACTTTATGCTACTCTACTCCCTCTTGTTGCTGCAAGATGGTGGTTTCCAGAAGATGCTAGTCTTCGATAGGACTAGGCCTTCTCTCTATTCTGGCATTTCTGCAGCCCAGTCCACATATACAACCCTCCTTTGATAATGTTGCATCTGTAGTGTAGATCCTTGCTTGCGAGTACTTTGGATGAGTACTCACGGTTGCTTTGCTCCCTCTTTTTCCCCTTTTCCATTCTTCTCGGATGACGCAACCAGATGATCGGAGTCCAGGAGCCAGATGCCACCTTTGACGACTGCTACTACACCCGAGGGTGCCTACTACTACGTGCGAGGACCGCCGACGACCAGGAGTAGTTAGGAGGCTCCCAGGCAGGAGGCCTTGCCTTTTCGATCGTAGATGCTTTTGTGCTAGCCTTCTTAAGGCAAACTTGTTTAACTTATGTCTGTACTCAGATATTGTTGCTTCCGCTGACTCGTTTGTATTCAAGCTGATGTATTCGAGCCCTCGAGGCCCCTGGCTTGTAATATAAAGCTTGTATTATTTTAATTTGTGTCTAGAGTTGTGTTGTGATATCTTCCCGTGAGTCCTTGATCTTGATCGTACACATTTGCGTGTATGATTAGTGTACGATTGAATCGAGGGCGTCACAAGTTGGTATCAGAGCCGACTGCCTGTAGGTAGCCCCCTTTCCAACTCCTTGGCCGAAGTTGAGTCTAGTCACTGAAAAACTTTTACTAACATTGGTTGTGTGTCTTACGGGCCCACGTCGCCATTGGGTGGTATTAGAATCTTTTACTCCTCGTCTATACTCTGGGACTCTGAACTCTCTTCTACTCGGGTTAAACGAATTTACTAACTCTGACATTAGGTTCTCGTACCCACTTCCTCCCGGAGAGCCCCGACCTTACCGATGATCACTTGCTTCGCCAGAAGATTCTGCGGTTACTCCTCGATGTTTCTCGAGACTCTGTGCACATTGCCTTACAGTTCCTGACCACCGGTAATCCTCGTGAATAACCTCCTTGCCATTTGTACCTTCATCCCCAGTTGCTCATGTTGTTACAAGATACCCCTAGCACTCTCCGTTGTTCCGAGAATCCTTGTGCCTTCTGCTTTGCAGCTTCTTTTTGCACTAAGGATAATTCACTTAACCGGGGTCCGCTCATCCCCAGTTGTTCATATGCTTTTCAAAATACTTGGAAATACTACCCGATCTTTCGAGTATCCTCTTCAAACTATTGCTCTGCAATTACTTGTCTGCTTGCATTATGGATGCTTTCCATATGTGTAGCAATATTCATTAGTATCCTTCGACACCTTCATTTTGATCCTATTGATTCAACATGTGTGTGAAGGCACACAATCATCAGTGATCCTTCTATATCTTTTTGGCTTAGACGTCATTTTGAACATGAGCTGGTTCTCGACCAATCTATTTGTCATCAATTGTGCCCCTAGGTCTATTCTACCTATCCATCCTTGATCAGAGCGTCTGCTTCTGATCCTTCGTTTAGGAAATCATAATTCCTTTGTTATCTAAGCATCGAATTATTCAGATGTTCTATAATCCGATGCCTTTGCATTCTTTCTTCCTCTGATTGAGTACCGATACTCACATCAGCTCCATTGTGGACCGGCAGGCCCATTGCCGGGTTGTTATCCGACAACATCCTTCATATGCAATAACCTTGTGAGCCTTTTCTCGGATACATAAAGCCTTTGGTAAATTGTATCCTCTCCTTTTGTCAACCATGCTCTGCTTCGAGCTTGTGTTGTTTACTTTTGAAGTTTGTGGAATAGGTTCCTAAGATGCCCCTATGGGTTGAACCTATGCCTCCCCTAATCCGTTTGAACCCGAGAGTTTTTAATGAGTCTTACTCTTCTGGTGTTTTGCCAGATAACATTTCAACACTACAACTTCATTGAACGCGAGAAGTAAATGAAAGGATATGCATTGAAGAAGTGGGAGTCGACCTTGAACTTTGTGTTCATGCCCATGGACCCGATGTGGAACTTATCATGGAAGCTTCTTGTGATAATAATAATCCCCTTGTTATAAGTTCATCTGGTAACTATGTTTGGTCCTTTGCAACTGTGGTTCTGACCATGATTGTTCCCCTTTGATTCCATTTCTCGAACAAGTTAAAATACTTGTCTTCTATAGATCTTTTCATCTGTCCAACCTCTATTTCGATCTACCTCGAGTGTTGCCCCCTGTTATCTCGAGGATATTGTGTCATTGCACTACCTCTTGTGAATTCTCATTGGAATGATACTCCATCACATCATTCCTAGCCTGATCGGCTATATCATTATCGAGCTAATTTTAACTGTGCTATCCGGTCCTTCTTCTGGAGCACAACTTCCGACGACGAGCTATGCTTACGTCAATCTTCCTCATCTTATCATTCCTCCTTGAACAACAAGCTTGAATCCGAGCTTGTGTCGTATACGTGGTTCCAATAGCCTTTGCTTCAACATTCCTTTTGCTTGATGTCGTTGCTGTTCGATGGCATCTTCATAGAGCCTCTCGACAAAGGCGTCGTGATCAGCATCAACATTTTGACTTCTGTTGAAATGACAATTGAATTCATGGTGAGAAATACCATCCTTGACCTTCAATGATTTGAATTATCATTGACAACCCCCTTATCTTCTTTCCAACACATGTTGATCATGTCTTGGTTATACCTTGGACTCCTTGCTATTCCTGCAATCGTTCTTTGAGTATTTCTTGTGATCTTCAACTCCAGCCCCTACTTGTAACACCAAGTTAATGCTACCTCGAAGCATGACTGAGGTATTCCGAATATCAACCATGAACATTGGAAGCACACTGTCGAATGTTTCTTGATCTATTATCCAAACACCATTGTATGGGTAATATCATGATTATCCCCTCGCCCCCTTTATCTAAATGATATTTAAACTTGTTGTCATATCATGTATATCCTGCTCCGCTTCCCCTTGGGAGGGATATAATCCCAACTCTTATGAGTAAACACATCTTCCCTTCCTTTGGGTTGTTTGATTCGATAAACACATTTTCCTTTCCATTGGTTTGCTCAACCTTTCTTGTGATCTATATATGTTATAAGCAGAAATAATTCCCTGCTTATGGAAACACCTCGGTTTACAACTCTGTCAGTGTGACCCTGTTACTATTGCTGACGACATCCTGGTAACCCCCGATGGACGAGAACTTTGCCTATTGGTCCGCCTCGTTCAACGAGCAGGAAAATGGTTCTCTTCGTCCCTCGCCCTTGGTACCAACGTTGTTGCCAACATAACTGACAGTCTATCATCTGACATGCCTTGCTATCGGCCCCCTTTCTTCTATTAACCCACATGGTGGGCCCATAACCCACAGTTCCATAAGTTCGGAACCTGACTCTCCTGTATATCTTTGATTCTGAAATATTCTTGCATTTGGCTTCGTATCATGTCACGAGCCACCTTTCGAGAGATGATCTATTCCCGATGCTCTGAACCCCTTTCTCACACTCTGTTCAGGTATCAATCGTTTGTCCATTCGTTTGAAACTTCCTATTGTACCTTCATACTTTGCTCTCGATGTTTTAATAAGTTTCAACTCGAGAGATTTTTCTACCTCATTCCCTGAATTGTTCATTTGATAATTAACCCTATAAGGGTCAGTTCTCCCGAAGTTGCTCTTTACTTCCCCACGTAAATCTCGGGACGAGATTTCTTGTAGTGGAGGAGATTTGTAACATCCCCAGCATCACACTACAGTAATCTCCCCCTAATGAAGGTCATGTCATCATGATCATCATGCCAAAAGGCCACTTGTCCAAAATCTGCTTCAAAGTCAAATTCAAATTGCATGTCAAATATTTGCTTCTTCTTTCATGAAAACTAAATGTTCATCAGGTGGCAAATAATCATTTGTTAATATTGGTGGTGAACCAACATTTTTTGTAAAAGGTTTGAGTGGCCTAAACTACTTAAAACAGTGACCTAAGCAATAAATTAAATGCCTTTTTAATTTATAAAATTGGCAACTATTCCAAAAGCCTCCCAACCTTTTTGTGGCAGTGCACAATAATTCCTTGAAATTATCTTGCCCAATGACATAATTTTGCAAAGTCCTAATGGCTAAAAGGAAAAGGCAAATTGCTGCTGGAAATTAAAAAAAACAAAGAAAAAGGAAAAGCCCCCCCCCCTCAACTGGGCCGACTGGCCCAGCTGGCCACCGTGCCCCCACCATGGGCCTCGGCCCACCTCAACCAGCCGGCCCAGCTCCCCGCACCGCGCCCCCTTCCTGTTCCCCCGGTGCGCGCCGCTACAGGGGCGCCGTCCCCGCCGGACCCGCCTCGCCGGCGACGCCCGGGCGAGGGGATAAGGCTTGCGCCTCCCCGACGCCTCGGCCTCCTCGCCTCCCACTCGCCCACTTGCCACTCTCCCTCCCTCTCCCTCGCTCGCTCCGCCCTCCTCTCCTCCAGATCCGTGGCCCGAGCGCCCTCGCCGCCGTCCTCCATCGTTGTCGCGGCCACCGGCGGCCCCGCGCCCGCTGACCTTGTCGGTGACCTCCGACATCGCCCTCTCCATCGACTGGTGGCCTCAGCGGGGGATGGGGAGCACCGAAGCGTCGGATCCCCTTCTTCCTCCTCCGCGGGTCGTCGGACGCCGTCGTCGTTGATTCGACCTCCCTCTGCGCTCCCGTTCACTCACGGGGCCTCCTTGCGCCCGCACGGTGAGCACCGCACGTCCTCCCCCTGCCTTCCCCTCGTTCTGCTGCGCATAACATCGCCGCCATGGACGACCGAGCTCAGCTCCGCCGTGCCGCTCATCGTCGTCGCTTCCATCGATGCCAAGGCCGTCCGAGCACACCATCGTGCTCGGGGCACTCCAGCGGTGCGGCCTAACACTTTAGATCGCTTGTGAGCGCGCTAGTTCTTCGTTTTCGCCGAGCTACCGTAGACCACCGCCGCCGGCGACCTTGCAGCTCCCTGTTCCGGCCATCTCCGGTCGGTCCAGTGGCACCACTCGACGCGTGACAGCGTCAGCGTTCGAATGCAAGTGAAAACGCGTGATTTGGTGTTCTGTAGCGAAGATCCGAGCCTCTCCGGAGGACTCGCCGCCGCGGAGAGCTCGCCGGCGCAACTCTGGCGCCGGCTGCCAACATGGCCGACCTGGGGCCACCCCCCAGGGTTGCTGCCAGCGGGCCCCACGGGCCCCAGTTGACCGGGTTGACCCAGTCAACTGCTGACTGGGCAGCCCCAGCCACTAACATGCGGGCCCCACCGCTTAATTAAGCTAATTAAAATGTTTTTATAGTTAAAGGTAATTAGTAATCTAATCTGCCACTGCCATAAGGGGCCCAGCTGTTAATTTAACCTCTTTTTAGTTAGTTTAAAGTTCTGTTAGTCCACTCCTATGACAGGTGGGACCCACTAGTCAGTTTGACCAGTCAGCCAGTCTGTTGACTTGCTGATGTCAGCATGGCGTCATGCTGATGTCATATTCCTTTTCTGTTAATTTAAATAATTTCCGAATATTAATAAAACTTTAAAAATACATAGAAAATAAACGTAACTCGGATGAAAATGTTTTCTATATGTAAGTTTCTCAGAAAAATCCAACGAATCCGAATACGTGGTCCGTTCATCTGTCACATGCCCCTAGCATGCTGAACATGGAACTTTCCCCCTCTTTTCCTTTGTCCGGAATCCACCTAACGTCGGGAATTCACCCTCGGATGTTTCCCCCCTTCGTCTGCAATGTGTAGTACCGCGTTAGAGCACGCTTAGCGCTACGTATCGTCATGTCATGCTTAGTGTTACCTCTGTTTGCTATGTATTTACTGTTTCTTCCCCCTCTTCTCTCCGGTAGACCCCGAGGCCGTTGATGCCCTGGTGATCGACTACGTCGTCGACAACGACCCCTCCTTGCCAGAGCAACCAGGCAAGCCCCCCCCCCCTTTGATCATGCCGATATCGCCCATTCCATTCTCTCATGCTTGCATTAGATTTTGCTACTGTTATTGTTTGCTCCTATTCTGATGCATAGCCTGCTTTTGTATCTGCTATTGTACCTTACCTGCTTATCCTAATCTGCTTAGTATAGGTTGGTTAGTGATCCATTAGTGACCCCCCACCTTGTCCTTGTTGCCCCTGCTTCATCATTGAAGACCCGATCAACGGGACCTAAGCCCAGGCCCCGGCACCGCACATCACTTTCCCCTTAGTTGCTCAACACTACTAGGTTACTATCGAGTACCGAGGGTGAACCTCTTCAGCACTTCTGATGTTAACCCTGTAGTGTAGTCATTCGGTCGTGGTCATCGAGGGTGATTCCGCCTTAACCACTTCCGATACGACTCTGTCGTGCAACCCCTCAAGTGTGAACCTCGGGGGTGATTCCTCTTACGTTAACCTTGATGATCACATCAAGTGGAATTCACCGGGGGTGATTCCTCGGGTTTTCCCCTTGATGTTTGGACACACGGTTACTATGGTTACTATGACTTTACACTGAACCATGTTACTAAAGACGGGTCGACCCTGAGGGGTACCCGCGCGAGCATAATTGCGAGTGATGTGGAGACGGGTTGACCTGGAGGGTGCCCGCGAGATAATTACGAGGCGTGGCCGGGCATTCTTAGCCCTTGCCGCAAGTCCTCGAGACGGGGCAACGGGGTCACATCTTTCGTGAGTCTCTGCTTGTTACCGCGCGTTCCTAATCCACTACGATTTGGATATTTGATCCGAGGGGCCTCTGGCCTGATAGCACTAACCATCACGTGGGCATAGTATGGGCGTTCTGCGTCGTGTACATCAGCCGAAGCTTAATAGACGTCAGCGACGGAGCGGCGCGCGCCGGGTTGGACTAGTAAGCTCCTTCCTTTTTAGGGAGGTAGCTAGGTCTGCTCACCGGCCGCCCACGCAACGTGCAGGAGTTCCCGGGGCGATGGCCCATGACCCCTGGGGGCATAGGTTTAGTCCTGCGTGCTTGACCTCTCTATTAAGCCTAGGTCGGGTTGCGGCGTATTGTTTGGCCGAGGCCGGGCATGACCCTAGAAAGTGTGTCCGGCCGGAGTCAATCGAGCGTGGTGGGTAAGTTGGTGCACCCCTGCAGGGAAGAACTAATCTATGCATAGCCTGTCCTACGGTAACGGACACTTGGAGTTGTATCCCGATCGATACAACTAGAACTGGATACTTGTGATGAGAACTGGATGGTGATGAGGATTTGATTGTGATGATAACTGGATAGTATGGTTCTGGGATTGCTTTCTCGCAGGGAGTCGAGAAAGGATCTCTGGCCGAGGTTGATAACACTACTACCACTTTACTTTATGCTACTCTACTCCCTCTTGTTTGCTGCAAGATGGTGGTTTCCAGAAGATGCTAGTCTTCGATAGGACTAGGCCTTCTCTCTATTCTGGCATTTCTGCAGCCCAGTCCACATATACAACCCCTCTTTGATAATGTTGCATCTGTAGTGTAGATCCTTGCTTGCGAGTACTTTGGATGAGTACTCACGGTTGCTTTGCTCCCTCTTTTTCCCCTTTTCCATTCTTCTCGGATGACGCAACCAGAGATGTCGGAGCCCAGGATCCAGACGCCACCTTTGACGACGACTACCACAACCCCGAGGGTGCCTACTACTACGTGGAGGACGCCAACGACCAGGAGTAGTTAGGAGGCTCCCAGGTAGGAGGCCTTGCCTTTTCGATCGTAGATGCTTTTGTGCTAGCCTTCTTAAGGCAAACTTGTTTAGCTTATGTCTGTACTCAGATATTGTTGCTTCCGCTGACTCGTTTGTATTCAAGCTGATATATTCGAGCCCTCGAGGCCCCTGGCTTGTAATATAAAGCTTGTATTATTTTAATTTGTGTCTAGAGTTGTGTTGTGATATCTTCCCGTGAGTCCTTGATCTTGATCGTACACATTTGCGTGTATGATTAGTGTACGATTGAATCGAGGGCGTTACAGTGTTCCCTTCTACAGATCTGCTGCATATGGCCAAGACAAGTGGTAAGCTTTTCCTCTCCATCAGTGACATTACGGTGCTGGTTCGTGACTCGATCCATGAGACGATTGTGCCCCTCTCCATGCCGGAGGTGTGGCTCCGCCTTCATGTCATCCCCAAGAAGCACCGGCGTGTCGATCGTCTGATGGACGAGCTCAAGATCCTGGGAAGACCAATCGTGGTGGATGAGCTCTCCCTCATCCGGGTGGGACCGGTGAGGATGAAGTTTGGATGCAAAGCCCCTGACAAGCTGAATGGTTTTGTGCAATTCTGGTTTAACCATGAGGGATTTGATATCCGGGTTGAGGTGGAGCGGCTCCCAAAACGCCCTGGAGACGGGCCAGCGGCGCCTGGCCCTAGCAACGCACCTTCTCACCCGGGCGACAAGAACGCTGGTCCGCCTGGTTCGGGTACCGGGGGGATAGCTAGGCAGGAGCAGAAAGACCCAGGGGCCCAAGGCGGGCAGCTCACTGGCAACGATGGACGCTCTATGGATGTGGACATGGCCGGCTATGAGGATGAACCTGAGGACAGCATGCCAGACACGTCAATTGACACGGAGACTTGGAATCAACTAGGTATCCAAGAGCTTGCGCTCGACGAGGGGAACGAGAGCGCGGAGCCTGGGGCGCTGGCAATCTCGGACACGGCTGGGAGCAGTCCGCCTCCGTCCCGCGCGATGGTGGGGGCTTTCAATCAGGTGGGCTTGTTGCCGCTGCCTGCTACTGGTTGCGCTGCTGCTGCGGTCGCCCCAGCCTCCCCCAGTCTGCTCGGCTCTGACACGGGCGTGGTGCTCAATGAGCCTTCCATTCGCACCCCGCTATCAAGTCGCCGCAGCTCGGGGGGATCCGGGCGGGCTCCTAAGAAGACGGTCGGGCGGAAGCCTTCGGTCAATCAAGATGTGCTGTCACTCCCTTCGCCTCTGGCGCCGGCGTGTGTGGATCTACAGGCTGCACTGGGTTCTGCGGGCACGGCGACCAAGGCGCGGCATTCTCGGGCCTCCCCGGGCCCCCAGCGTGCTCCAAGTGCTCGGACCAAGGCGGCACTGGGGGACCTGTCTTCCCTAGAGAGTGCGCAGCTTCGCCTGGCGGACAAGAACCTTGAGACTTCAGGTAACCCACCTCCCTCCTTTAAGATACTGAACGCGTTTACAGATCCACAACTTGTTTCTATTTTAGATGACAGCGGTTTTGAGTTAGGAGCGGAGCGTGGTGAGCTAGTGTCCCTTATCCGTGCTCGCGAGGAGGCCCAAGCGGCTCTGGCAGAGGCTGCTGTTGCGGCCAAGGCCAGGGAGGCCGCTGCCACGGCGCTGCCGGTCTCTGTTCCTTCAGGGACTATGGACAATCCCACCTCGCTAGTCATGTCGGAGGGGGCTGCTGCAACCAGGGAGGTTGATGCAGCGCCATCGACGAGCCGAGCCCAGGCTAAGAAACGTGTGGCAAAACTAGTGACCTCCAGAGGGGTTCACCTACGCAACCGTATTATTTGATGCGATACATCTTCTGGAACATTTGGGGTTGCGGGCACTCGGGTCGTCGCACGCAACTTAGAGAGTATATTGCTCGCGAAAGGATTGATGTAGTGGCTCTTCAAGAAACGATCAAAGCTGATTTTTCTTTTCGTGATCTTGCGGCTTATGACCCCCTCCACCGCTTCGTGTGGGGTTGGGTTCCTTCCAATGGCCATTCGGGCGGTCTTCTCCTGGGTTGTAATTCTGATGTATGTGATGTTGTAACATGGGACGTGGGCTCGTTTTTCATTTCTGTCACAATTAAGCATAGAGTGTCTCTGGCTTCCTGGGCGATCGTTTGTGTTTACGGTCCGACAGACCACTCGCGCGCGGCAGATTTCCTGGGGGAAATCCAAGACTTGGTCGGGGCCAAGCAAGCCGCTAACATCCACATTGTTCTTGGGGGCGATTTTAACCTTATTCGTTCGGGCGCGGACAAAAATAACCGCAACATTGACTGGCCTAGAGTCTCCCTCTTTAACAATGCCATTGTGGCTTGCGCGTTGTGGGAAATTGCTAGGACAGGGGCTAGATACACGTGGACAAACAAGCAACTCACTCCGGTACAGAGCGTTCTGGACCGTGTGTTTGTTACGGCAGACTGGGAAGTGATCTTCCCCATGTGTACGTTGGTAGCTGAAACGCGCATTGGTTCTGACCATGTACCACTGATCTTGGCCTCTGGGAGGATAGGATCAAACGTAGTCCTCGTTTCTACTTCGAAACAGGGTGGTTCGAGGTAGCGGGTTCCGTCCCCTTGCTCCTTGCGCGTTGGGAGCAAGCTAGGGCTGCGGCTGGTCCTTCCAGGGGTGCTCTTGACACTTGGGTTTCGGCGGCCGGGGCCCTGCGTGGTTTCCTCCGAGGGTGGGGTGCAAACCACAAGAGTTAAGCTAAACGAGCAAGGGAAGCTCTTATCGAGGAAATTAAAGCCCTTGATGTGCAAGCTGACTCTAGAACCTTCTCGAAAGCGGAGTGGGCTAACCGTTATGCCCTCGAAAATCAAGTGCTGGCCATCCTCAAGGAAGAGGAGGAATATTGGCGCCATAGGGGCGGCGTCAAGTGGATTACCAAGGGGGATGCGAATACGGGCTATTTTCATGCTTTCGCCAATGGCCGCAAACGGAAATGCTCGATCCTGAGATTGCAATCGGATCACGGGCTGTTGGTCAGTCAAGCCAAAATCTCGGGTCATATCTATGATTTCTTCCTTAACCTGTTGGGTACAGCGGAACAGAAGCCTCTGCGCCTTCGTGCTGACTTTTGGGGGTAAGAGTCACGAGTGTCGCAGGACGAGAATGATGCCCTGGCCTTGTCCTTCTCCACGGGGGAGATCGACGATGCGCTTGGCTCGATGAAGATTGATACTGCTCCAGGGCCGGATGGTTGGCCGGTGTCTTTCTTTCGCCGGTTCTGGCCGGCGCTCAAGGACATTTTCTACGATATTATCAACGGTTTTACGCTAGGCACGATAGACATCTCGCGCCTTAACTTCGGTGTTATCAGCCTCATTCCAAAAGTTAAAGGGGCCGACACGATTAAGCAATACCGCCCCATTACCCTTATTAATGTGCCTTTCAAAATTTGCTCCAAAGCCTACACTACGAGACTTGCTTCGGTCGCACAGCGTGTGATCGACCGTAGTCAGTCGGGCTTCCTCAAAGGCCGCAACATCCTAGAAGGACCGGTAGTATTGCAAGAGATTTTTCACGAGCTTAAGCGCACGCGTTAGCCGGCCGTGCTCTTTAAGCTTGACTTCGAGAAAGCCTATGACCGAGTGAACTGGGAGTTCATTCGCGAGGTTCTGACTCGGAAGGGATTCGAGTCGGGTTTTGTACACCGCATCATGCAAATTGTCTTGGGGGGACAGACTGCAGTGTCGATTAACAGAGAAGTGGGGAACTTCTTCCGCAACAAACAAGGTCTCAGACAGGGAGATCAATCCTTGCCTTTGATCTTTACCTTTTTTGCTGATGCCCTTCCGGCCATGGTGAACAAGGCAAGAACGCCGGCCACATTCGTGGTGTGGTGCCTCACCTCATCCCCGGAGGGATCACTCACTTACAATATGCGGACGACACTTTGTTGCTCTTCGAGCCCGATGACCATAGTATAGCCTCGATTAAGCTCATCCTCCTCGCTTTCGAGATCATCTCAGGCCTGAAGATCAACTTTCTTAAGAGTGAGGTGATAGCCATTGGGATGGACTATCCCCTTGCCACATGCATTGCCAACCTGCTTAACTGCAAGCTAGGGAGCTTTCCAATAAAGTACTTAGGCCTCTCCATCTCGGACAAACACATCTCGATTCTTGAATGGGAACCCTTGTACGGCAAGGTGGCGAACCTCTTAGCCCCTGGCGCGGCAGGTTTCTATCATCCGTGGCGAGGCTGATTTTGACAAACTCTAGTCTGTCCTCCTTGCCCTTGTTTACTATGGGCATGTTCTTGCTGGCTGATGGAGTCCACGCCAAGCTCTACACCCCTCGGTCTAAGTTCTTTTGGGAAGGAACTGGGACAAAAAAGAAATACCACCTGATCAAGTGGGCGGTGCTTTGCCGACCCAAGAAATTTGGTGGCCTAGGGATCCTTAACTCCAAACTCATGAATGTTGCGCTCCTTGTCAAGTGGATCTGGAAACTTTTCCAGAATGAACAAGGGATCTGGGCGGATATCCTCCGCGCTAAATATTTCCTCGATGGGAATTTCCTCACCTCTAAGGCTAAGGGATCGCCTTTTTGGAACGGGATCCAGGCTGTTAAGCCTGCCTTCACGCTAGGAGCCAAGTTTTGCATTAAGAATGGCAACTCCACGAGGTTTTGGCTCGACCATTCGCTTGGGCCGGAACCTCTTTGGCGCAGTCACTCTGTCATCTACCAATTAGCCACTAACGTTGATGTTCTTGTGGCCGATGCGCTCAGAACAAATCCTCCCGCCATTTTTTTCAAAAGACCACTCCTCGCCCATGATCGGGCATGCTGGGATGGGCTCCTATCTGCTTTGCATGGAGTGACTCTCTGCCCTGAGGCCGACATGGTCTCGTGGTCCCTCTCGAGCTCTGTAAAGTTCACGGTCCAGTCACTATACAACAAGCTGACCGAGGGACCAACTCTAGACATAGCTAGGGGGCTATGGAAAGCGTCTATCCGTCTGAAGGTAAAAGTTTTTCTTTGGCAAATGTTCCGTGACCGTCTTCCCTCCTCTAACAACATTGCCATTAGACACGGCCCTTCGGATGGGACTTGTGCGTTGTGTGGAGCGCATGAAGATGCTAACCACACCTTCTTCAAATGCCACCTAGCTCGATTTGCTTGGAGCGTCGTCCGCGAGGCGTTTGCGCAAAATTGGAATCCTCATACGGCTTCGGACCTCCGTGGGATCCTTCTTGCTCATAGGGGTGGCTTTGGGCGAGTTTTGTGGAGATGCGTAGGGGCGCTGTGCTGGGCATTATGGACCACTCGTAATAAGATGACTATTGAACACAAGTTCCCTAACCATCCTGCTGATATTATCTTCTAATGTCACTTGTTTCTTCAGACATGTACACCGTTGGGGAAACGGCGTGATGCAGATCGGATGACGGAGGCCATGGAGCGGATCCGCACGATTCAGTATGAAGCCCGTCAATAGGATGCTGCTCGTTGTGCTATTTTGGACTGGTCGCTTGTGTGTTGTTATTTCTTTTTATTTATTAGGCTCAGGCCGGTTGCATGTACACTAGTAGAAAAGGGGGCAATGGTCCAGGCCGGGTCAGCCCATTAGTCCCGGTTCAGTCCAGAACCGGGACCAATGGGGGCATTGGACCCGGTTCGTGAGCCCAAGGGGCCGGCCGGGCCACGTGGGCCATTGGTCCCGGTTCGTCTGGACCTTTTGGTCCTGGTTGGTGGGACGAACCGGGACCAATGGGCCTGGCTCCTGGCCCACCACCATTGGTCCCGGTTGGTGGCCTGAACCGGGACCAAAGGCTGCCCTTTAGTCCCGGTTCATGCCACGAACCGGGACCAATGAGGTGCCTATATATACCCTCGCCCGCGAGTAGAGCACTCCGGTGCTCTGTTTTTCTCTGGCCGGTGAGGGGAGGGGTTTGTGTGGTGCTCTAGCTCACCTCCTATGCACATGAGGTGTTCGATGAAATGCCCGAGCCACACTAGTTAAGCTTTCTCCTCTCGAAGCTCGACCTCAAAGCTCCATTTTCCTCGAGATTTGTCTAGATTTAGCGGTCCGTCACGCCCCACCCCCGTCTTCACCGCCGTCGATCACCCGCGCCGATCTCATCACCGACACCACCGTGGTGAGCCTCTTGTTCTTATCTTCTTTCTAAAAGGAAAAATATTCTTACTTGTATGTTTAGATAGATACTTGTATCATTTTCTTACTTTTATTACTGCATCTTATATAGTGCGATGGTTTTGGTATCCGCCCCCGTCGGCCCTCGTCCTGTCTATGATTCAGATGTGGTATATATATTATCTTTATAACTATTGGTTCATTTATTGTTTATGAAAATTATGCAGACCAACGTGACATAGATTTTATTTATCTAGGATGTATGTGAACCGGAAATTCCAACCGACCCTATTGTCGAGAGGTTAAATTTAGTTGAAGAAGAAAACAATTTCTTGAAGGAAAAATAAAAAAAATTGAGGAGGAGAAGATGATATTGGAGTTGCATGTTGCGGATGTCGTCGATGATCACAAGATCAAGATGGATGCAATGCGCTTGAAGATTAGAAAGATTAGAAAATATGCCATTCATACCGAGGCTTGGTATCATTATGCCGTTGGATCAATTGTTACCTTGGTTGCGATTATGATCGCCTTTGTTTTCGCATTTAAATGTTTTACATAGTTTCAATGTATGGTTTAATTAATTAGATGCTCTGGAGAGCTATATGTTGTTAGATGAGAACTATGTATGTACTTTGGTTTTAATGTGATGATGAACTTCTATTAATTTGGACACTTAATTATATATAATGCACGCAGATGAACCGGCAATGGATGTACGGTGACAGACACACCTCCGAGTACATTAAGGGCGTGCATGAGTTTCTCGATGCGGCTGAGGCAAACAAGCAGAATGGTTTTATGTATTGTCCATGCACTAAATGTGGGAATACGGTGTCTTACTCTAACCGGAAAATCCTTCACACCCACCTGCTTTACAAGGGTTTCATGCCACACTATAATGTTTGGACGAGGCACGGAGAAATAGGGGTTATGATGGAAGACGACGAAGAAGAAGAGTACGATGACAACTATGTGCCCCCTGAATACGGTGATGCTGCAATGGGGGGAGCTGGTGAAGATCGAGAGGAACCAGACGATGTGCCCAATGATGCTGCAACGGGTGAAGCTGCTGAAGATCAAGAGGAACCAGACGATGTGCCCGATGATGATGATCTCCGCCGGGTCATTGTCGATGCAAGGACGCAATGCGAAAGTCAAAAGGAGAAGCTGAAGTTCGATCGCATGTTAGAGGATCACAAAAAAGGGTTGTACCCCAATTGCGAAGATGGCAACACAAAGCTCGGTACCGTACTGGAATTGCTGCAGTGGAAGGCAGAGAATGCTGTGCCTGACAAAGGATTTGAGAAGCTACTGAAAATATTGAAGAAGAAGCTTCCAAAGGATAACGAATTGCCCGACAGTACATACGCAACAAAGAAGGTCGTATGCCCTCTAGGATTGGAGGTGGAGAAGATACATGCATGCCCTAATGACTGCATCCTATACCGCGGTGCATACAAGGATCTGAACGCATGCCCGGTATGCGGTGCATTGCGGTATAAGATCAGACGAGATGACCCTGGTGATGTTCACGGCGAGCCCCACAGGAAGAGGGTTCCTGCGAAGGTGATGTGGTATGCTCCTATAATACCACAGTTGAAACGTCTGTTCAGAAACGGAAAGCATGCCAAGTCGATGCGATGGCACAGTGAGGACCGTAAGAAAGACGGGAAGTTGAGAGCACCCGCTGACGGGTCGCAGTGGAGAAAAATCGTGAGAAAGTACTGGGATGAGTTTGCAAAGGACCCAAGGAACGTATGGTTTGCTTTAAGCACGGATGGCATTAATCCTTTCGGGGAGCAGAGCAGCAATCACAACACCTGGCCTGTGACTCTATGTATGTATAACCTTCCTCCTTGGATGTGCATGAAGCGGAAGTTCATTATGATGCCAGTTCTCATCCAAGGCCCTAAGCAACCCGGCAACGACATTGATGTGTACCTAAGGCCATTAGTTGAAGAACTTTTACAGCTGTGGAATGGAAACGGTGTACGTACGTGGGATGAGCACAGACAAGAGGAATTTAACCTAAAGGCGTTGCTGTTCGTGACCATCAACGATTGGCCCGCTCTCAGTAACCTTTCAGGACAGACAAACAAAGGATACCACGCATGCACACACTGTTTAGATGACACTGAAAGTATATACCTGGACAAATGCAGGAAGAATGTGTACCTGGGCCATCGTCGATTTCTTCCGACCAACCATCAATGTCGAAAGAAAGGCAAGCATTTCAAAGGCGAGGCAGATCACCGGAAGAAGCCCGCCATGCGTACCGGTGATCACGTACTTGCTATGGTCAATGATTTACACGTAATCTTTGGAAAGGGTCCCGGCGCACTAGCTGTTCCGAATGACGCTGAGGGACACGCACCCATGTGGAAGAAGAAATCTATATTTTGGGACCTACCCTACTGGAAAGACCTAGAGGTCCGCTCTTCAATCGACGTGATGCACGTGACGAAGAACCTTTGCGTGAACCTGCTAGGCTTCTTGGGCGTGTATGGAAAGACAAAAGATACACCTGAGGCACGGGAGGACCTGCAACGTTTGCACGAAAAAGACGGCATGCCTCCGAAGCAGTATGAAGGTCCTGCCAGCTACGCTCTTACGAAAGAAGAGAAAAAATCTTCTTTGAATGCCTGCTCAGTATGAAGGTCCCGACTGGCTTCTCGTCGAATATAAAGGGAATAATAAATATGCCAGAGAAAAAGTTCCAGAACCTAAAGTCTCATGACTGCCACGTGATTATGATGCAACTGCTTCCGGTTGCATTGAGGGGGCTTCTACCGGAAAACGTCCGATTAGCCATTGTGAAGCTATGTGCATTCCTCAATGCAATCTCTCAGAAGGTGATCGATCCAGAAATCGTACCAAGGCTAAGGAGTGATGTGGCGCAATGTCTTGTCAGTTTCGAGCTGGTGTTCCCACCATCCTTCTTCAATATCATGACGCATGTCCTAGTTCATCTAGTCGACGAGATTGTCATTCTGGGGCCCGTATTTCTACACAATATGTTCCCCTTTGAGAGGTTCATGGGAGTCCTAAAGAAATATGTCCGTAACCGCGCTAGGCCAGAAGGAAGCATCTCCATGGGCCATCAAACAGAGGATGTCATCGGGTTTTGTGTTGACTTCATTCCTGGCCTTAAGAAGATAGGTCTCCCTAAATCGCGGTATGAGGGGAGACTGACTGGAAAAGGCACGCTAGGAGCGGACTCAATAATATGCAGGGACGGGCATTCTTGGTCTCAAGCACACTACACAGTTCTACAGAACTCTACCTTGGTGACCCCGTATGTCGATGAACACAAGAACAGTCTGCGCTCCAAACACCCGGAGCAGTGCGACGACTGGATTACATGTGAACACATTAGGACTTTCAGCAGTTGGTTGGAAGCACGTCTCAGAGGTGACAACACTGTTTGTGATGAGTTGTACTTGTTGTCCAGGGGACCATCTTTGACTGTATTGATTTACAAAGGATACGAGATAAATGGGAATACATTTTACACGATTGACCAAGATCAAAAGAGCACCAACCAAAACAGCGGTGTCCGCTTTGATGCAACAACCGAGAAGGGAAAGGACACATATTATGGTTACATAGTGGACATATGGGAACTTGACTACGGACAAGATTTTAAGGTCCCTTTGTTTAAGTGCAAATGGGTCAATCTGTCAGGAGGCGGGGTACATGTAGACCCACAGTACGGAATGACAACAGTGGATCTGAAAAATCTTGGGTACACTGACGAACCGTTCGTCCTAGCCAATGATGTGGCACAGGTTATCTATGTGAAGGACATGTCTACCAGACCGAGAAAAAGAAAAGATAAGGAAGCGAATACATCATACGATGAGCCAAAGCGCCACATAGTTCTTTCAGGAAAAAGGGACATCCTGGGAGTGGAGGGCAAGACAGACATGTCTGAAGATTATGAAAGGTTTCATGAAATTCCTCCCTTCAATGTCAAGGCTGACCCAAGCATCCTGATAAACGCTGAAGATTATCCATGGTTACGGCGCAATAAGCAAATGACACAAGCGAAGAAAAAGTGAAGACTTTCTCCCGCAACTATTATGATGATACCATGCCAAATTTGTAACAGACGAGTATGCTATGCCAACTTTTTCAGAGTTCATTTGAAAACTATGAATTTAGGTCGAATTTTCTCTATAGGTGCATCTATGTTCAAATTTTAACTATTCAATTTGAAAACTAATGGCACTAACAGAAAGTTTATAATTTTTCTAAAACTAATGGCACTAACAGAAAGTTTATAATTTTGCTGACCTAAAAGCAAAAAGAATTAAAAAATAAAGCAAAAACAAAACAAAATAAATAATACAGAAAACAAAACAAAAAAACTGGAAAAAAATAAAATAGCAACAATAAGTATTTTGTTGTAAGTAGAAACAAAATAAAATAAATAAAGCAACAAAGAAAACAAAAAAAACAAAAAAAGTGTTTTCAAATTTCAAAAGTAATGGCACTAACACAAAGTTTATAATTTTTCTAAAACTAAAATTAAAAAGAATTAAAAAATAAAGCAAAAACAAAAGAAAATAAATAATGCAGAAAACAAAACAAAAAAACTGGAAAAAAATTAAATATAGCAACAATAAATATTTTATTGTAAGTAGAAACAAAAAAACAAAAAAAGTGCCACCTACTGGGCACCCACGGCCTGAATACGACTAGAAACCCTACCATGGGCCAGGATTCAGGCCCGTGGGAGGTCCAGTAGGCCCACAGGCACACATTGCATGGTTAGGCCCGAAAGCCTGCTTTAGAGAGGAGCTCGAGAGGGAAGGCGCACCGCACTTTATAAACAGGTGCGGCTCCCTCTCAACTAGCGTGGTGGGACTAAACATTTGGGCGCGGGGCAGCACAAGGCCTTTGGTCCCGGTTGGTGGTACCAACCGGGACTAAATGGGGGCATTGGTCCCGGTTCGTGGCATAAACCGGGACCAATGCCCCCCTTTAGTCCCGGTTGGTGCCACCAACCGGGACCAAAGGCCGCCGCTTCCCGCCCTTTGGGCTGCTGAAAAGAGGCCTTTGGTCCCGGTTGGTGGCACCAACCAGGACTAAAGGGGGCATTAGTTCCAGTTTGTGCCACGAACCGGGACCAATGCGCCGTCTATATAAGCAAGACTTGTGAAAATTTTCGTTCAGTTCTTCGATCACGCCCCGACGAGGCCGCCAGGCTGCCCTTCTGCGCCTCGCCGTTGCCGTCGTCGCCCTGCCTCCGACGCCGTCCTGTGCCGCCCTGACGCCGTCGCCGCCCCGCCTCTGCCTCGCCGTCGTCTCTGCCTCGCCGCGCCGCAGCTGCCCCGCGCCTCCCCGACGCCGTCACCACCCCGCGCCACCCCGACGCCGTCGCCGCCCCGCCTCTGCCTTGCCGTCGCCTCTGCCTCGCCGCGCCCCAGCTGCCCCGCGCCGCCGTCGCCTCTGCCTCGCTGTGGTCTGGGCCGGCACCGCCCCCCTCTTCCCCCTTTTTTTGCAAACACATATATGTTTTTTCCTGCAGATTATATGTATATGTATGAGTATATGTATGAGTATATGATGATGTATGAGTATATGTATGTGCTGAAAAGATAGATTTTTAGAAAAAAATACTATTTTTCTGTTGATGATATGATGATGTTTTTTTTCATATATGCATTTTTTCATATATGTATTAATTTTTTTAAGTTGTTAGTAGATATCGATTTTAGGTTAGTGCATTTTATCACTGATTTTAGGTTAGTTGATCGATTTAGTGCATTTTATGTTTGTTTGTTTGTTGCATTTTAGGTTAGTGCATTTGCTAAGTGATATTAAGAAAGGAAGGAAAAGAAGGATAGGAAAGAAGAAAATAAGAAGAGGAAAGAAAGAACAAGAGGAGAGGAAGAAAAGGAGAAATAAATAAGAAGAAGAAAAAGGAAGAAAAGGAAGAGGAGAAGAAGAAAGGAATAGTGGAGAAGAAGAGAAAATAGAATATTCTATTTTCTCTTCTTCTCTATTCTATTTTCTCTTCTTCTCCACTATTCCTTTCCTCTTCTCCTATTTTTTTCTTCTTTTTTTCTTCGATCTTCTCCTCTAGCTATTCCTTTCTTCGAGGGTTCTATAGGGTCGAGGGTTCCAGGGTCGTCGAGGGTTCGAGGGGTCGAGGATCGCCGAGGGGTCGAGAGAGGTTTCCTAGTGTCAAAGTATTGAAGAAATCCATGGCTTCATCATTAGCCGGAAGTAACCAGGGCATGACGAAGTCCTCCAAAGTTATTTTGGAATGGTGTCCCGGATAGGATAATTTGCCTTTTTGTATGAATTTCAACAAAGGCCTTCCAAATAACGATATTTGGAAGGTTCTTGCTGAACTTTGTACCAAAAAACGAATTATCCTATCTGGGACTCCGCTCCAAAATAACTTTGGAGAGCTTCGTACCATCATGCACCTGTTACTTTCGCCTAATGATGAAGACATGGTTTTGTTGAATCCTTTGACACTAGGCAACCTCCCGACCCCTCGGCGATCCTCTCGAACATGAGAGGAAGAAGAGGATAAAAAAAAGAGGAAGAAGAAAAAAAAGAGGAGAAGAAAGAATAGAGGAGTTCTTCTCCTCTATTCTTTCTTCTCCTCTTTTTTTTTCTTCTTCTTCCTCTTTTTTTATCGGGAACGAGGGTCGTCGAGGGAAATAGATGTAGTGTCGTCGTTGTCGATATACCCCCTCCCGATAGCTTCAACACGTGGGGGGGTCGATATTACCCCCTCCTTGAAGCGTTGTCGAGGCCACCCCAAACCCTAGAGAAGCAGCGTCGAGGCCACTAATTAATATATATGATTCCTTACTATGATTAGCTAGCTAGTTCTACGTTTGCCACTAATATATCCATCGGTCATGTTTGAATAATAATTGCCATGTTGTAAATATTTGTAGAAACTATGGACACCGCCCGAGACGAAGCAAAAGAAGCGTTGTTGAGGGACATAATCGCAGAAGGAAGTGATGCCGTCTCGTTGTTTCTCAACGACACCGATGGTCTGGAAGGAGAGGGTGAAGAAGCTGGCTCCGGTGACCTAATGCCGGTGCAAGAAGAAGAACATGAGGACGGCTCCGGTGACCCAATGCCGGTGCAAGAAGGAGACCGTGATGACGGCTCCGGTGACCGAACCGAGTCCGGCCAGGTATATATATTAGTTAAGCCTGTGCTGACTAGCTAATTGATGCATTCATTGTTTTGGTATGTACACATATTAATTAAGTCTTTGTTCTTTTTTCTAGCCCTCCGAATCGATCACAACTGAGGTAAAGAGACAAGGCCCGAAGAAAAAGTTGAGCTCGGATGAAAGGTTTGAGATCATAGCAATCGCGCCCGACGGCCAACCGATTGAACCCATCCGAACAAAGAACGCATTTGTTGCTCAGTGCGGGGTTCTGGTTAGGGACAAGATCCCGATCAGCATCCAGCAATGGTTAATACAGAAGACCCTGAGGTGTCTTACGTCAATGATATGCAGAAAAATGATCTTTGGATTGAGCTGAAGTCAAATTTCACCCTACCGCCAAAGGATGATCCGGAGAAACCAGTTAAAGAGCAATTAATCAAGTCTTTTGCTCTTAAGAGGATGGCAGACCTATTCAGGAGGTGGAAGAAAGAGCTGAATAGGTTTGTCGATAAAAAAGAGACACCAGAATTCAAGGGCAGATATGAGAAGATCAGAGATCACTGGCCCGCATTTGTGGCCAACAAGACATCGGAAAAGAGTAAGAAGATGTCGGCGACAAACAAGAAAAATGCTGCGAAGAAGAAGCTTCACCATCGCACGGGGTCAGGTGGCTACCTCGTAGCCCGGCCTAAGTGGGCCAAGGCTGAGAATGATCTGGTTGAAAAAGGGATCGAACCAGAGACAATGAACTGGCCAGACCGTTGCCGGACTTGGTTCTTCGGGGCTGGCGGAACCTTGGACCCTGTAACAGGGAAGTGCATTTGGACGGACGAGCAACTTGACATACCCTTGAAGAAGCTTCGGTACTATATCGCTGCAGCGCAGAAAGGGACGTTCCTTCCAGACAGAGAGAACGACGAGCTCACAAAGGCCCTCGGAAATCCTGAGCACCCTGGACGGACACGAGGCACGCCAGGCTCCATTCCGTGGAAGGCTGGGTTTCCGGACGCAGGCGGTTACAAAAGCCACGAGAGGAGGAAAAAATTGCAGCAGACCGAACTGCAGGCGCTGCACGCAAGGGTACAAGCGATAGAGGAACGAGAAGCAAATCGCAGCAAACGACTTGCCGAAGCTTCCCCTGAAGCTACCCCGCCATCTCAGCGGAGAAGCAGCATGGCTTCCACCGAGCTGCTTCAGCCGGAGCTTGTCTTGACGGCTCCTGCCAGCTATCCCATGGATGCTATCACGGAGGCTCAAAATTGCCACCTTATGACGCAATGGATTAATATGAAGGTCAAGGCGGCTGTTGGCTCTGTTTTTCCTAATGAACCCGACGCAACTTTTCACTGCCGCCCGATTCCAGAAGGATATGCTAAGGTGATGGTGGATGAAATAACGGAGGGATTTGAGGACCTCCCGCTTGACCACCCTACCGGAGAAGGGGAGACTCGGCTGGGTTCTTCTCTGAAGACTCCATGCCTATGGCGGAAGGAGCTCATCAACCTTCCGAACTGGACGCCTCCGCCTCCTCCTCCGGCAAGTCAGGGCACTCCGCTCCTCCACCGCCTCCTCCTCCGGCGAGTGACGATCAGGGCCCTCGGCCGGCTCCTTCTCCGGCGCGTGGCGGCACTCCGCCTCCTTCTCCGCCTGCGCCGGCGCGCCCGAGCAGCCAGCCTCCTCCTTCTCCGCCTCGTCAGCAAGGGCGGAAGAGACCCGCCGCCGCTCCGGCAGCTGCTCCGGTGCGTCGTAGTCCTTCTCCTCCGCCTCGTAAGCAAGTAAAGAAGACTGCCGCTCCGTCTGCTCTGCCGGCGTCTAGCAGTACAACCAGAGGCGGGAGGACATACAGATTCGGTCCTTCTCTGAAGACTCCAGAGAAGTTACCATACGAGATGACCCCGGAGGAGAACGCGAAGATCGCGCGAACCGAGGTGAAGGACTGGTTTCAAGGGTTGAAAGCAAAGAGACATCCACCTCCGGAGGAGAAGGTAGATCCGGTGAAAGTGAAGCGCACTCTGGCTGCCCTGGCAAAACCACCCAAGTCTCCGCCGAAAGGCAACTATGAGCGCATTATTGCAAAGACATGGGCCGAAGCGGAGCGGTCGGGAAGTACAGTCAGTGATCAAAGGCTGAAAGAACGACGAGCAGCTGGGAAACAAATTGCCCAACTCGGCGAACAAGCGAAGCAATCGTGCCCCCCGCTCAAGGTGCCTAGCGACATCGTCGATCCGAGGATGGTGCCCGGTTATTGCAATGTTGACAATTACCTGCCCGATGATGTACATTATGATCCCATGGAGGTGCAGATACACATATATGAGTACGGGAAGCCTCTCATCAAAGATGAAAAATCTTTAACAACGATGATGCGAAGATTGCATGATTGGTACTTGAAAATCTGCAAAGAGTCTGGGGGGAGGAGTACTTTGTATGTGAGAGTTAAACCGGAGCATGACCTCGTTGGAATTCAACTGTTGCCTATTCCATTTGAGGAGTTCTATCAGTTTTTCAATCAATTGGCCCTCGATAAAACAACGGTCACCTGCTACTGTCTGTAAGTACTACTACTTCTCCCATTAAGTCTCTCTATATAGCTCATCTCTTTCATTGCATGTATTTATAATTATCCTCACTATATTATGCAGATTGAAGATCGCCGAATTGAAGAAAAGACAAATCGGTGATATTGGGTTCGTTAACACATATCTCATAGATGCAACTGAGGTTGAACATCGTCCCGAAGATACCGAGGCCAACTTGCTACGATCATTCAAAATAAATGAAAACAAAGATATAATACTCTTTCCTTACAACTTTAAGTGAGTGTTACTGTCTTGTGCATATTCGGTTTCCCTTATATATTAGTCCAGGTTATAGTAATGTAATTGATGAGTTATGCATGCGTGCGCAGGTACCACTATATTCTCCTAGAGATTAGGCTTGAGCAGGGAGTAGTAACTGTCTTGGACTCTAAACGAAAAGATCCCCAGGAGTATGCGGACATGACTGAAATCCTCAAGAAGTAAGTTAGATCGATCATTATCCACCATATCAGCAACTTTGTTCATTTCCTGATATCAAGTAATTGTTTTCTTTGTCCGGCGGGGTTTGGAGAAAATTCACCAGAAAAGTTCCGGGACTGCCGAAGGAGCTGCAAATTAGACACCCGAAAGTAAGTACTATAGTAGCATGTTCCGCGCATCTCCTAGTGATTCAAGCGCTAGTTTCATCAATACCATTTGGCATTCTTGCTTATCAATTTGATTGACCTCTATTTCTTGTAAAGTGGTTATGGCAGGAACAAGGAAATGATTTATGTGGATACTACGTCTGCGAGTCCATCCGCCACACGACCTGTGAGCGGGGCGGGTACTCTGACGAACAATATGAAGTGCGTAAATAACAATATTCACAATTTTATTTTATTACCATCATTTGTGTTGAGTTTCATTCATATATATATATATATATATATATATATATATATATATATATATATATATATATATATATATTGACCCCTTTCTTCAAACTAGATGTTTCGGAAGCGGGATGAACTCCTAGCACCAGCTCGCATGCGAGCAATTCAAGAGGAATTGGCGGCATTCTTTCTTGACCACGTGATCGCTGAAGACGGAGAATACTATGTGGACCATGCGTCCGTATGATTATATTTGTAAGAGATAATTATTGTATATATATAGCCGGTAGTATCGGATAGATATACGAGAACTTGTTGTTCGACCAATCTCTCGGAGAAGGAGAGGTGGTCGATATCACTTCTCTCTGTATGCATATATGTTCATGCATGACGATCTTCTGTTTCCTTCGTTTGCTTACTAGCTAGCTAGCGTGTCTAGTCCTCTATATACGTATGTATAGTACGTAGCGTCGACCAAGGCCCTCCTGCCTGGGCTCAGCGCGCAGGCCACGTGGAGGCCCATCTGTCTCGGTTCTGGTTAGAACCGGGACTAAAGGGTCAGGGCATTAGTAACGACCCTTTAGTTCCGGTTCTAGAACCGGGACAGAAGGCCCTTATGAACCGGGACAATAGGCCCGTTTTCTACTAGTGGTACCGTACTTTGGCTACGGCCATTTATCTTCTGCTGTAGTACTGTGATGAACTTGTTGGATGCTGCCTGTCGGTGGGCTTTATTAATTTAAAGCCGGACGCTCCTTGCGTCTTCGTTCTAAAAAAAAAGGTGGACGGGTTGATGACTACATCACAAACAAGTGTAAAAAGTTTGAACTTCAGTCTTAAAAAATGCCATGGAGTATATAAATGATACAGCCTAAAGAAAATACCAAGACCGATGAGAGTAGTAATATACAAATATGTTGCACATTTGTCCATGATGTCGATCGATCTGCAACCAAGCAAAATAAATAACTACAAGGATCATGCACTAGCCATCGCTGTCTCTAAGCATAAGCTTGAACCTATGCAACGACATACTATGGTGCGTCTCCGTTTCGCAGAGCATCCAACTGCCAGGGTCGAACATCCTCACTTCCAGCAATACCTCAGCTGTGTGCATCTGCGACTCCGACACGAGACGCCGGTGCAAGTCCTCGGACAAGCCAACCTCCCACCCCCACGGCAGCACTGTCAGCTCCGTCGTCGCGCTCCTCGGGACGCAGAAGACCGGCACATCACCCCACGCGAGGGCAACGCCCGAGTAGGAGACGACCACCTCCCCGCCATTGGAGCACCACGCTTGCCAGGACAAGGTGTTCTTGACGTGCACCGTGAGATTGAACGCAGGAGAAACCGTGCGGCCAAGCGTAGCATCCAGCCCGTCGAAGGCCGCCAGCTCCACAGAAACCTCGGCAAGTTTGCTCGTGTGGCCCATAAAGGTGTAAACGATCAGGAACACTGTCATAGCTGTCATAATAGTAGACCCTACTATGAAACGGGCTGTTGTCAGGTTTTCCTCCCAGGACGCGTCATCTGCATCAATAAGCACTGCCCTAAACAGTCAGGGCTCACGAGAGGGAGAGAGAGTAATAATACGCCGGGGGGGTGGGGGGGGGGGGGGGGGGGGGGGGGGGCTGCTCACCGGCGTCATTGCGGTCGGTCATCGCTGCTTGAAGAACCCTAGCGGCAACGACGCGGAGGGATTTAGCCGGGAGGGGATAAAATGAGTTCCGGATGAGGTTCTAAAAAAAAGTTCCGGATCAGGGGAGGACTCGAATTTCAGGGCGGAGCCAGCCCGGTGGCCAACATGGGCACGTCTCCTCGTTGGGATCACTTTTTCCCTGGTCGTTGCGAGGTATAGTATTAGTCACCAAGGCAGTAGTAGTCGGTCGTGAATATGTCTCCTTTTTTACGCCATGTACATAGTGGTAACAGCATCTCCAACACGCGCACAATCGCGCGGCGTGTTAAAACATTTTCTGACGCGAAAATAGCTGTTTTTTTATGCACGGTAGAGCGCTGGCTCCAGCGACCGTTATAAAATATGGCGCGCGCAAGCAGCGAGCGCTTACAAATAAGATTTTACATGTTCATTTTGACAATATGATAATGTTTCAAACATTAAACAAATGTGCAAAATAAAGACATAGCATAGTCCACTTGCATGTCACATCAACAATCATGCCGCATCATCATTCATCCAAGTTCATGACCCAAAAGTTCACACAAACAAATGACACATCAACAATCATGCCACATCATCACCGTCTTCCTATTCCTCCTATTCTTCATCCTCATTCTTACCCTATCCGTATCATTAGTGTCACTTGGGTTTATCGTGTCAACCGCCTTAAGTGCCGCCGCCCACCTTTGACAATCTTGTTGATTGTCGACCATCGGGAGCGAAGAAATCTCTCCTTGCAGTCAAGAACACTCGTGTTGTGTACATCAAAGTGCTCCTTCATCCGAATCCAATATGCATCTCTATTTTGGTCACCTCCAACGTTGGCATCCATAGACACTTGCAACCATATATTGCATAGTAAGATGTCTTTCTCCATGGTGTAGTTGCCCGCTCTTCTTTTGGGTGCATCGACAATACCCTCACCATCCTCATCCACCTCAAACTCATGATCATCTAAATGCACTTCATTGGTTTGAGACCAACGAGAATTGTTGGAGCCAACACCCATAGTTGATATATATGTCTCATCATTGAAATTATAAAGTATGTACAAGAAAACTAAGCTATCCATATGATGTAGGGTGGAATCCTAGATGGCCGATCTTTCATGAAAGGAGCGGTTCCCGCGAAGAACACGAAGAACACGAGGGGAAACACGAGAGAATCACTCAAACCAACAAGAATGATCACACATATGTTAGATCCGAGTACACATAGAGATCACACGGTCCAAAGTCAACAAGGGACGATACAAAGGGTAACCGGTTCTTCTCCGTGAGGAGGTCTTGATGTCTTCCTGTAGGGGACATGAATCCAAGTGGATCTTCTCCGAAGAGGTGTCGGTCCCTCACGGTGTAGTAGATCCGGATGGATGAGCGAGGCTCTATCTCACAAATGAGCTATCGCAACGCTAACCCTAGAAAGAGGGAGGAGGAGTAGTATATATAGTCTAGGTGGGCGAAGGGGTATATGAGCCTCGGGCTCTTACACTATGCGCAGACAGGGGAGCCCGGATGTCCGAGCGTCGGGCCGGATGTCCGGGCCTTCACGAGGTGCCGGATGTCCGGGCTTGAGCCGGCTGTCCGAGCCTTCACGAGGTGCCGGATGTCCGGGCTTGAGCCAGATGTCCGGGCGATCGGGGCTGGCCTTGACGCTCTCTGGATGGAGGGTGCCGGATTTCCGGGCTTCGGGACGGATGTCCGGGCTGGGGCTGGATGTTCGGGGCCTGTAGGTGCTTGGCGGCTGCTGTGGACGATGCTCCAGGGGCCGGATGTCCGGGGTCATGGCCGGATGTCCGGGGCCTGGAAGCTACTCTTGACTCCTTCCGTTGGTTCTCTTCATCCGTGAACTTGGGGACTTGTCCGTCTTCACGTGCATCTTCGAGGGAGGGGGGGGGTCCTCTTGGTACCTAATCATGCACAACATTCCGGACTTAGGTAGTAGTCATGTCTCGAGTGGATCATATGTGATATCACTAAGGAAGGAAGTCACCTCGGTCTCGAGAGCTCTAGCTCGTGTCATAGGTCCTCTTGGCACTTGGTGAGACGGTGGTAGGTCCAAGGGGATGACCATAGGATGCTCCGCATCATCTCCCCTCCCTTGGGAAAGATCCGACCTCGGATGGAAATCTTCATCACCATGGTAGGGAGAGAGATTCTTGACGTTGAAGATGTCGCTCACGGAGTACTTGTCTCGTGAAATGTCGATCTTGTAGGCGTCGTTCTTGTAGCGCTCGAGCACCTTGAAGGGTCCATCCGCTCGTGGTAGAAGCTTGGACTTGCGTTCGTGGGGGAAGCAG
The DNA here is from genome assembly GCF_018294505.1 of Triticum aestivum. Taxonomy (NCBI): domain Eukaryota; kingdom Viridiplantae; phylum Streptophyta; class Magnoliopsida; order Poales; family Poaceae; genus Triticum; species Triticum aestivum. The sequence goes on along the minus strand of NC_057800.1, from coordinate 479,671,684 downwards.
TCCTTGCGAAGGTGTAGCCACACAAGATCTCCAATGTTGAACACCATGGGGTGCTTGTTGAGGTTGAGCTTGGTCGCGAGTAGCTGTACTTGGTGCTCAATAGTGTGCCTTGTATCTTCATGCATCTTCTTGAGATAGTTGACTCGGGCACTCGCGTCCATGTTTGTGCGCTGTTGTAGTGGTAGGGGAAGAATGTCCAATGGGGACAACGGGTTGAAACCGTAGACGACCTCGAAGGGGGACTTGTCGGTAGTCGAATGTATTGCTCGGTTGCGGGCTTACTCGGCGATGGGTAGACACTCCTCCCACTCCTTGACGTTCTTCTTGATTAACACGCGAAGTAGAGCGGAGATTGTACGGTTGGTCACCTCCGTTTGGCCGTCGGTTTGTGGATGGTATGCCATGGAGAAAAGTAGCTTGATTCCGAGCTTGGCGCATAATGTTTTCCAAAAGTAACTTAGGAACTTGACGTCGCGGTCCGAGACAATCGTCTTTGGTACTCCATGTAGGCGCAATATTTCCCTACAAAAAAGATTGGCAACATGTGAAGCATCGTCTATCTTGTTGCAAGGAATGAAATGAGCCATCTTAAAGCATCGGTCCACAACAACAAACACGGAATCCTTTCCATTTCTAGTTCTAGGCAAACCAAGCACAAAATCCATGCTAATATCTTCCCATGGTTGATACGGAATTGGAAGAGGCATATAGAGACCTGTTGGGGAATGCAGTAATTTAAAAAAAATCCTACGCACATGCAAGATCCATCTAGGTGATGCATCGCAACGAGAGGGGAAGAGTATGTCTACGTACCCTCGTAGACCAAAAGCGGAAGCGTTATGAAACGCAGTTGAACATCTTCGCGATCTAACCGATCAAGTACTAAATGCACGACACCTGTATATCAAATATACCTTTGTTCACTTGCCATCCTTCTTCTCCGCCAAATACTTGCGGCAGTTCCACTTCTAGTGACCAGTCCCTTTGCAGTAGTAGCACTCATTCTTAGGCTTAGGTCTAGACTTGGGCTTCTTCACTTGAGCATCAACTTGCTTGTTATTCTTCTTGAAGTTACCCTTCTTCCCTTTGCCCTTCTTCTTGAAACTGGTGGTCTTGTTGACCATCAACACTTGATGCTCCTTCTTGATTTCTACCTCCGCAGCCTTTAGCATTGCGAAGAGCTCGGGAATTGTCTTATCCATCCCTTGCATATTATAGTTCATAATGAAGCTCTTGTAGCTTGGTGGCAGTGATTGAAGAACTCTGTCAATGACACTATCATCAGGAAGATTAACTCCTAGCTGAGTCAAGTGGTTGTGGTACCCAGACATTCTGAGTATGTGTTCATTGACAGAACTATTCTCCTCCATTTTGCAACTGTAGAACTTATTGGAGACTTCATATCTCTCAATCTGGGCATTTGCTTGAAATATTAACTTCAACTCCTGGAACATCTCATATGTTCCATGACGTTCAATACGTCGTTGAAGTCCCGGTTCTAAGCCGTAAAGCATGGCACACTGGACTATCGAGTAGTCATCAGCTTTGCTCTGCCAGACGTTCTTAACGTTGTTAGCAGCATCTACAGTAGGCTTGTCACCTAGCGGTGCTTTGAGGACGTAATTCTTCTGTGCAGCAAGGAGGATAATCCTCAAGTTATGGACCCAGTCCGTGTAATTGCTACCATCATCTTTCAACTTAGCTTTCTCTAGGAACGCATTAAAATTCAATGGAACAACAGTACGGGCCATCTATCTACAACAACATAGACATTCAAAATACTATCAGGTACTAAGTTCATGATAAATTAAAGTTCAATTAATCATATTACTTAAGAACTCCCACTTAGATAGACATCCCTCTAATCATCTAAGTGATCACGTGATCCATATCAACTAAACCATGTCCGATCATCACGTGAGATGGAGTAGTTTTCAATGGTGAACATCACTATGTTGATCATATCTACTATATGATTCATGCTCGACCTTTCGGTCTTAGTGTTCCAAGGCCATATTTGCATATGCTAGGCTCGTCAAGTTTAACCCGAGTATTCTTCTTGTGCAAAACTGGCTTGCACCCGTTGTATGTGAACATAGAGCTTATCACACCCGATCATCACGTGGTGTCTCGGCACGACGAACTGTAGCAACGGTGCCTACTCAGAACACTTATACCTTGAAATTTAGTGAGAGATCATCTTATATGCTACCACCGAACTAAGCAAAATAAGATGCATAAAGGATAAACATCACATCCAATCAATATAAGTGATATGATATGGCCATCATCATCTTGTGACTTTGATCTCCATCTTCAAAGCACCGTCATGATCACCATCGTCACTAGCTTGACACCTTGATCTCCATCGAAGCATCATTGTCGTCTCGCCAACTATTGCTTCTACGACTATTGCTACCGCTTAGTGATAAATTAAAGCAATTACATGGCGATTGCATTTCATACAATAAAGCGACAACCATATGGCTCCTGCCAGTTGTTGACAACTGTGTTACAAAACATGATCATCTCATACAACAATTTATATAATCACGTCTTGACCATATCATTGTTGGAAATATGCCCTAGAGGCAATAATGAAGTGGTTATTATTATATTTTCGTGTTCTTGATAATTGTCTATTGTTCATGCTATAATTATATTAACCGGAAACCGTAATACATGTGTGAATACATAGATCGTAATATGTCCCTAGTAAGCCAGCTCATTGATCAATAGATGGTCATGGTTTCCTGACCATGGACATTGGATGTCATTGATAACGGGATCACATCATTAGGAGAATGATGTGATGGACAAGACCCAATCCTAAGCATAGCACAATATCGTGTAGTTCGTTTGCTAAAGCTTTTTCTAATGTCAAGTATCATTTCCTTAGACCATGAGATTGTGCAACTCTCGGATACCGTAGGAATGCTTTGGGTGTACCAAACGTCACAATGTAACTAGGTGGCTATAAAGGTGCACTACAGGTATCTCCGAAAGTATGTGTTGGGGTGGCACAAATCGAGACTGGGATTTGTCACTCTGTATGACGGAGAGATATCTCTGGGCCACTCGGTAATGCATCATCATAACGAGCTCAATGTGACTAAGGAGTTAGCCACGGGATCACGCGTTGCGGAACAAGTAAAGAGACTTGCCGGTAACGAGATTGAATGAGTTATAGAGGTACCGACGATCGAATCTCAGGCAAGTAACGTGGCGATAGACAAAGGGAATTGTATACGGGATTGATTGAATCCCCGACATCGTGGTTCATCCGATAAGATTATCGTGGAACATGTGGGAGCCAACATGGGTATCCAGATCCCGCTGTTGGTTATTGACTGGAGAGATGTCTCGGTCATGTCTACATGCCTCCCGAACCCGCAGGGTCTACACACTTAAGGTTCAATGACGCTAGGGTTATAGGGAAAGTATGTATGTGGTTACATAATATTGTTCGGAGTCCCAGATGAAATCCCGGATGTCACGAGGAGTTCCGGAATGGTCCAGGGGTAAATAATGATATATAGGAAGTAAGGATTTGGACACCGGAAGTGTTCCGGGCATCACCGGTAATGTACCGGGACCATCGGAAGGGTTGTGGGGTCCACCGGGAGGGGCTACCGGCCCCGGAGGCTTGCATGGGCCAAGAGTGGGAAGGGACCAGCCCCTGAGTGGGCTGGTGCACCACCCACCAAGGCCCAACACTGGTGCGTGTTGGTCCTAAACAAACGGTTTTACCCCTTTCCGCGACGGCCTTCGGAACCGTCACCACAATATTCAATTGAACAAATAGTGTCCACCGGAAGAACATTCATCAGATTTCACAACAATTGCAATTGAACATATGGTAGCTAAATTCCAATGGTTTGTCCACACATATATGCATTACATAATTAATCATAGTGTACGAAATACGAAAACCTCATCAGATGGAAAACAATGGATCCATGCGTTATATATGTAGAGGCTAACTCTTACTCAATGTTTCAGGAGAAGGCATGCTGAAATCTTCATTATCACCAGTGGGATTGATGTAGTGATCCAGGAAGAAGTCGATGATAAATCTCCGAACCATCAGCAATTCACCAGCTGGGAGCGGTTCAGGGGTCCTCGGTTTTAAGACGAGTTACAGCATTTTTAAGATCAGAATGTGCCATATGAGTGGGGTAGAAGATATTAATTAAGATAGACTTACTGGTACTAATATGCGAGGATCGTCACAACTATCAGCAGATTTGCAGATGGAGATCATGTGTCTGCAAACATAGTATCCACAAAGGTTGGTCCCTGCTTCTTGCTGAGGACACTGAATTTTTTTGTACAAAATTAATCATGTATTTGTCCTGTTAGGAATAACCTAATCGGTGTTAGATGTATTATTTTTTCTTTGTTGGACAAAATAGAAAGAGGTTTATTTAGAAGCTTGAGCATTTTACTACAATAAGGAAAGATATTTGCAAACTGTTGGATAAATTTTCCGAAAATAATGGATTTCGGTGTGTTACTGGAGAAACGATCTCATGCTGCAGAGGTAGTTTCCTCTTGAACAGGTTCCCTGTTTTAGTTTCCCCCAATGCGAGCACACTGCAAATGATGATGAATTTTGACAACATCAATTATTGAACCAGATATGAATGCAAATTAATTTCAACACCGTAGAATTCAATACCTATCCAAGAATTGCTGAAGATGCGTCGGATCCTGAGCGTTTGTTGACTCTCTGAGAGAATCGATGTAGTAAAATGTGTTCTTCTTTGGAACAATGAACACCAATATCCAGTGATTGCTACATATTAAGAAAGCCATGAACTTACGAATGATGTCAAAATCTGAAAGACAAACAGTGTATGCGTGGTTGTTTACTTGACTTACCCTTCATGATATGGCCAGAGAAATGATTCTGCATGAGATGTGTTTTCGAAGATACGGACGGCCGTGTTAACGGCCCAGTCCTGTCGGTCCTTTTCATGTAATGTTGTGCCATTTGCTAATGCATGATCTATGAAATACACACTCTCACTTTGTCTTCTCTGCGCGTTCAATCCCCTGAGAGGAATAAAATGTAGTTAGTTGTTTATCATTTACAACCTTGTATGGAGAAGTTGATCAGAGTTTGTGAAGTACCTACAAAATCGCGCATCTAACAAGAGTGGCATCGAGTACATTGAAGTTGAAGAAGAGATGTAAGTCCTCGAAACTCACAATGATGGAACCAGCATCATGTCGGAAATGATCTCTGTTGTAGTGGACTAGCAAATGGTGATGACCTTCTGATATTTGATCCATGCAATATTCATGTAATTCGCGGCAACTGGAGCTGCACTCATCAAAGTATTCGCCAACAAGAAATGGCTGTCCATTGACGTAATTGAGTGCTTCAAGTACGCCTGCTTTTCTTTTAGCAAGCAACAATTCTACTTCTTCATCATCCATGGCATCCGAAATAATATTACTCCCAGATTCGAACAAACTGCTGTTAATTTGGTTCTGGGCGATAAGTGCTTTAAGTAAGAGGAAATTGTTATCTTTCCTCTTCACTTTCCCGCTGCGCTTCCTCATGGTCATGTGTGTAGCCTTTTTGGCCACTTCCTTCTTGGTACTTGAAGCATTTCTGGCAGAACGTCTGGTTGTCTGCACGGTAGACTGCAGAGCAGACAGTGAAGCTTGGACAGACTTCTTAGCAGACTGTTTATCTATGCCGGACCACTGAGCTGGCGGTGCTGCAATGACGGACTGCTGGGCTATAGGAGCAGAGGCATCCGACTGCTGACCATGCGTTGAAGCTGTGCCGGGTTTCTAAGCAGGTGGTGCCAACTTGTCGGTGTGCTGAGGAGGCCGTGCCAATGCGTTGGTTTGCTGAGCAGGAAATGCTGATGCATTGGTATGCTGATCACGCGCATGCGGACCGACGGACTGATGAGCAGTCGGTTTTGGACCTACAGACTACTTAGCAGGCGGTTCCGAAGCATCAGACTGCTTACCAGTCTGTTCCACCAGGTTGGTCTGCTGAGCATGTGCTGCAGCTGGGTCTCCCCCCGCTGCTTCAGCAGCCGGCATCTGAATCGGTGGTGCATCATCAGCAGTTGTAGGGCTTGCCACTGGCTACTTTCTGGCGGAGGATGACATGGCATGTATGCCACAAAGTCGGTTCGGCTGATCACAGGTTGATGCATCAGCCCGCGAGAGCTGCTCTGACAAGGAGAGTGTCACCGATTGAGGGGCGACAGTGGTTGCTCTTGACGGGGCTTCAGGAATCTCATCGGTGAACTCTGTTTCCTTTTGTGGCCACTGGATATGATGTAACCGTATTTCTACCAGGGTCCTTTGCTCATCGAAGTCTCCTAGGACATTCTTTAGGGCAAAATCATCTAGGCTTTACTTCAGTCACGTAGCACTTCACACAGCTCAGCTTCAATGGCACATTATCCAAGAAGAGGCCATCTTCCAAGAAGGGTGGGCAAACCCAGGCTGTTGCACATTTTAATGTACCTTCATAATGTGTAAGCACACCCTTCAGTCTGTCTTTCATTCCAGATAGATCAGATATAGCATCATCACGAGCAGTGATACGTCTCCAACGTATCTATAATTTTTGATTGCTCCATGCTATATTATCTACTGTTTTGGACTATATTGGGCTTTATTTTCCACTTTTATATTATTTTTGGGACTAACCTATTAACCGGAGGCCCAGCACAGAATTGCTGTTTTTTTGCCTATTTCAGTGTTTCGGATAAATGGAATATCAAACGGAGTCCAAACGGAATAAAATCTTCGGAAACGTGATTTTCTCACCGAACGTGATCCAGGAGACTTGGACCCTACCGCAAGGGATCAAAGAGGTGGTCACGAGGGTGGGGGGCGTGCCCCCCGAGGGCGCGCCCCCTGCCTCGTGGGCCCCTCGGTGCTCCACCGACGTACTCCTTCCTCCTATATATACACACGTACCCCCAAACGATCAGAACATGAGCCAAAAACCTAATTCCACCGCCGCAACTTTCTGTATCCACGAGATCCCATCTTGGGGCCTTGTAACATCCCAAAATTCTAAATTTTGGAATGTTATATTAAATAAATATTTGTGTTTGTTTGTTTGATTGAATGCTTGATTGATTGACTGAAAGTGAGTGAAATTTGAAACTTTTGAGAGTTTAATGAGAGGGAATGAAATGACTTTCCCAAAACTTTCACCTTGCATTTTTATACCTAGGAATTCAAATTCATTTCATCACAAAAAAACCTATAGTGGAGATGATATGACTTCTTCCATCCAAAGAAATGAACAGGGGTTTGAAAAGATTTGAATTCCATCTGAAAATATTTCAAATTCGAAACTTTATGCAACTCAATGATTTTCATGAGAGAAGATAAAATGACTTCTTCAATTATATGAAATATGAGTTGGAAGATACAAAGAATCAAATTGAAAGTCATTTGGAATTATTTTGGAACCCACTTTCAATTTAGGAGTTATTTGCCTTTTATTCAAATTATTTTTATCCTAAAAATAAATAAATGGAAATATGGGTAAAATGATTCCCTTCGATGAAAAATTAGGAGAAAATAAATTTGAAATCATTTTGGTATTTTAAGAATGATTTTTATTGGGAATTATTGCAACAGTAGCACTGTTTGCCTTATTTTAATTCTTGTTGATTTTATTTGGAGTTTCGAAATAGTTCAACTTTTAGGATTTATTTTGCTGAATATTTTTATATATAATATGTCTATATAAAAGTATTATTGTTTTTCCTTTATTTAGTTTTCTTGTCTGTGGTTTATAAAAAAAATGGCCGAAGCCAATGGACCAAAGGCCCACCCAACTTTCTCTCTCTCGCTCTCCCTCGGCCCATCAACGCGCCAGGCTGGCCCAGCAGCCACGCGCACGCTCGGAGCCCCTTCGCCTCGGTCGCCCGCTCCCTCCTCGCTCGCCCTGTGCCACTGACCGCTGGGTCCCACTGCCCGATCGCCCTGCCCGCGTCTTCTTCTTCCTCCCCACGCCAAGTCGCGCCGCCGCCGCCGGAATCCCGATCTTCTCGGGATCACGAATCCCCTCGCCCCCTTCTCCAAGCACCCTCCCCTATATATACCTCCCGCCCCACGACCGATTCCACCCCAAAGCCCCTTCCGAGAACCCCCGCCTCCTTCTCAATTGCTCGCCAGAGCCGAGTGCCCCCGCCGCGCCATTGCCGCCCCATCGAGCTACTCCGACCCTCTCGCCGCCTCCCGAGACCATCTCTGCACTCCCCTCCCTCGTCCACATCTCCCCGTGCCCTCACCCAAGCCCGAAACCCACCGGAGCGCCGCCACCTCCGACGCCCGAACACCACCGCCGCCTCGACCTTGCCGCCGACCTCCTCCGTCCACCTACGGCACTATCTCGACCACCGCTGGACTCGCCGTCGAACGCCGCATCTTCCCGTACTCTTGCCGGAGCCCGCCGACGATCGGAGCGCCGCCGCCGACGACGTCCGAGCGCTCGCCGTCGACCTTCCCCGCGGTGAGCTCTCCACTTCCCCTCCTCCGTCCGATTCTAAATCTACGGTACAGATTAGATGGATGAACGGTTAGGTTTATTTTTTTCGTTCGGCTTTTTTTACGGTTTAGTCCGGATCGGTTTAGCCGACTGGTTTCTTTTATTTCGTATGTGCGCGGTTTAGTTAGTTTTCGGCCGAGCGCCGTTTAGTTACGGATCGCCCACCAGTTTAGCCCAGTAGCAATGGGCCACGTAGCTAGTGCCCGATTGTTTTTTTTGTTTTTTTTCGTTTCTGTTTTAAAAACAGAACAAGTTTCAATCTTATATTGCTTGTATCTTTTAGCATACTTGATGTTTTTGAGTGATTCCAATTGCAATGTGTCACAAATTTTATGAAGTTTCTGTTAGTGATTTAAAATTTGGAGTTTGAGTAGTTTAAATTTGAATTAGTTCAAATATGCTTCAAACACCGTTTTGGCTCTAGTTTAAACTCTAGAATAGATTTTTGATTGATTCTTTTTGCTACTGTTTTGTTATTGTTTTGTTTATCCAGTAGCATGCAGTGGCTTATTTATAGTTTATTTTAAATTAGGTTTATTGTGAAACAGTACTGTTTTGCTTATGTAGTTGTTTTAGTCATATAATTAGTGTTTTTAACTATTTTTAGTTAATTCTTTTTGTAAATTTTTACATGTTGTCATATGTTTATGTTAGACTGCAGTAGATAAATTTTTGTAGTTATTTACTAGTGTTTAGCTACTATTTTAGTATTTGTTTGTTTAGTTCATAGTGATAGTTGATAAAAGTAGTTCCATTAGTTTCAAAAGTAACTCTTTTTGCCACTTCATTATATGTTGTCATTGATTCTGTTATTTAGGAGTAAATTAGTTTGATAATTATTTTAGTATTGTTTACTTTTGTCTTTTGCTAGTTGTTATAGTTGTTCTGGTGTTAACTAGTCAGTTACAATAGTTTTCATACTAGTTCCTTTTGCTAGTAAATGCTTTAGTAAATTATTTTGTTGTTGTTTTATTAGAATTTTTTTCCATGCTGTATAAAAGTTATTAGAGTAATTTAGTTTTAATAAGAAAGTTTTAACTGTTATTGTGTGAGTTGGTTTCTCCCTTGTTTTCATGAAGTTTTTCTTTGGAATTCTATTTGGTTTTCTTTGACTTCATTATTGTTTTATTTATGGCTTTTCGATTGTTATTTTGATTGCTAGTATTGTTTGATAAGATTATTGCTTATGTGAGTATAATGTTTGACTATATAGATTTTCTCGGAGTGACGAATAGTTTATCAAAGATTCCGAGAGCGTTATTATCTTCATCAAGTAATACCATGCAAGTTCACTTTGACCATGTTTTTCATACCTATGTTTTATTTGCATGTAGTAGCACCTTTTCAATAATCCCGCCAGTAGTGATATTGATTTCTTGGAGTTGAGTAGAATGCATCAGGTAGGAACCCATCTCCCTGTTATCAAGCCCGGGACGTTATATAGTTTTATTGCTATGCTATAGTAGACGGGGTTTGGTATGAGTGCATGAGTACGTCAATGGCGGCAACTTCATGATGGCACCGGCAAGGACTGCATCTTCAGGACTCCTCAAGATTTCGAGACTCGAGACAAGAATTCAATACACACTACTGGGTGAATGACGGTTGACGGGCACCCTGGAGAAACCAGTGGTTGGCCGGGATGCATGGAGAAGCGCCATGACATCTTGCGGAAAGCTTCACCCAGACTCAAAGAGACGGAAGAATACTTCATGCCCGGAAGCTTACCTGTGCAACCGCAAGTCACTATGGGCTCTGACTTGGTTGACCTTAGTTGTGACTCTGGCTGGGATAGTGCTAGCAGATGTAGAACTATGGTAGGATTGGATGAGCACCGGACAGTGGTCAGAGGAACTCTTCGGAAGACCATGTTTCGGTCATCTTGTTCTCAAACACCCTGAAGTGCAAGAATGTAAAGAGAGGGTTCGAATCTTGCGGGTAAAGTGTACAAACCTCTACAGAGGGTTAAAACCTAATCGATTAGCCGTGTCCCCGGTTACGGACAATTTGAGCCTCTGGACTTGGATCTATCTTGGAACTCTCAACACCGGACTGATTATTTAATTGTGGGCAACTTATGATGATTTGGGCTATGAGACATCGGTTGGCGGAACCATGTCATGATAGAAAACTCCGTAGTACAGACTCTAGTTAATTCCTTTGATGTGGGGAAAATAAAACCAGCTTTTCTGCAAACAAAACTCAGTTACAGAGCCACAAAGCCATATTGCATATAGTATAGTTTATCTTTTGTTTTCTCTTATTGTGATCTTGCCTGTACATTCAATGTACTGACCTACACGGCTGCAACGTATCATGTTGTAGATATTTCTTCGACGAGTAAGAGTTACAATACAGGGTTACGGTCTACACTCAACCTGCCGATGGTGTTGATGGGACTCCACACCCGATTGTTTGTTTCTGCTGAGACTTATGAGGTATATATCAGTTTTACGTTATTTATACATGTGATTGTACTTTGATATATACATTGATGTACTATGTGTGCCAGCATACCGATCCAGGGATGGCACAGATACACAGAGGCTTGACCGTCTGAGGTCGGGTCGCTACAGGCCTGTTCTGGAGCTCCGCCGGAAGAGGGCCGTCATCATGGAGGGCTTCTACATCATCCTAGACCCTCCGATGAAGTGTGAGTAGTTTACCTCAGACCTTCGGGTCCATAGTTAGTAGCTAGATGGCTTATTATCTCTCTTTGAATCTCAATACAAAGTTCTCCCCCTCTCTCGTGGAGATCTATTCGATGTAATCTTCTTTTTGTGGTGTGTTTGTTGAGATCGATGAATTGTGGGTTTATGATCAAGTCTATCTATGAATAATATTTGAATCTTCTCTAAATTCTTTTATGTATGATTGGTTATCTTTGCAAGTCTCTTCGAATTATCCGTTTGGTTTGGCCAACTAGATTGGTAGTTCTTGCCATGGGAGAAGTGCTTAGCTTTGGGTTCGATCTTGCGATGTCCTTACCCAGTGACAGAAGGGGCAGCAAGGCACGTATTGTATCATTGCCATCGAGGATAACAAGATGGGGTTTATTTCATATTGCATGAATTTATCTCTCTACATCATGTCATCTTGCTTAAGGCGTTACTCTGTTTTTAACTTAATACTCTAGATGCATACTGGATAGCGGTCGATGAGTGGAGTAATAGTAGTAGATGCAGAATCATTTCGATCTACTTGTCATGGACGTGATGCCTATATACATGATCATGACTAGATATTCTCATAATTATGCTCAATTCTATCAATTGCTCAATAGTAATTTGTTCACCCATCGTAGAATACTTATGCTCTTGAGAGAAGCCACTAGTGAAACCTATGGTCCCCGGGTCTATTCTCATCATATCAATCTCCATCACTTTTATATCGTTTTGCTATTTACTTTGCTTTTACTTTTTACTTTGCATCTTTATATCAAAAATACCAAAAATATTCTATCTATCAGATCTCACTCTCGTAAGTGACCGTGAAGGGCTTGACAACCCGTAATCGTGTTGGTTGCGAGTAGCTATCGCTTTGTGCAGGTACGAGGGACTTGAGCGTGGTCTCCTACTGGATTGATACCTTGGTTCTCAAAAACTGAGGGAAATACTCATGCTTCTCTGCTGCATCATCCCTTCCTCTTCGGGGAAAACCAACGCAAGCTCAAGATGTAGCAAGAAGGATTTCTGGCGCTGTTGCCGGGGAGTCTACGCAAAAAGTCATATACCAAGTATCCATCACAATCCCTATCTCTCGCATTACATTATTTGCCATTTGCCTCTCGTTTTCCTCTCCCCCCAATTCACCCTTGCCGTTTTATTCGCCCTCTCTCTCTATCCTCCCTCTCTGTTTGCCTCTTTAGTCCGCTTGTTTTTTGTTTGATCGTGTGCTAGTTTGATTGCTTGGCGTCATGGCTAGTCTAATATCTTCTCCGTTATCTCCCGAGAGTGAAGTTCTAAATTTTAAACAAAGGCAGGGAGAAAATCTAAAAGATGCTTGGTATAGGATTTGCAATGCTCAAAATAGATCTACCTGGAAACAATCTACCTTAGTTCTTCTCCGGAATTTTTATGTAGGTATTAATCCTTGGAATAGATATATCCTTGATACCATTACCGGAGGGAATTTTTTGGGTAGCCATACTTTTGATTCTTATAATGCTATGTTAGATTTATTTGGCTCACCACCTCTTTTGGCTAATGGAACCATGTTAACTTTGGAGCATGTTATGCAAAGACTTGAAATTATTGAAAATAAAGTTGCTACTATTGAATCAATTGAAAATCTTGATAAAAAGATCCACAATCAAATCACTCAATATGGATCTAAGTAGGAATGACTTTGAAAAATATTAAGGAAAATGAACCCATAGTTAATGAGAAGATGAACTCAGATTCTACTAGAATTGATAAACTTGAGGGTATCATTACAAATTTGGGAACTGCTTTTTCTTCTGTAAATAATACTCCTGGTCCTCCTACTAAAATTGCCAAGATCATGTATGTTCCTAAAAATAAGGGTGAATCATCTAGTAAGGAAACTGCTGATCTTAAATCTATAAGTATTCATCCTAATCTTTTTGCTATCATTAAAGAACCATTTATTACAAATGAATTTTTTGATCTGTGCCTAAAAGTTTGATAATTAATAAAAATAAATAAATTCCTAAAGACAGTAGATGCCTAATTGAAGAATTGCCTACCAAAGATGGCAATACCTAGATCTATTCTTGCTCGTTATGCCTAGCTAGGGGCGTTAAACGATAGCGCTTGTTGGGAGGCAACCCAATTTTATTTTTATTCCTTGATTTTTTTTTCTCCTGTTTAGTAATAAATAAATTATTTAGCCTCTGTTTTGGTTGTTTTTTTGTGTTTAATTAGTGTTTGTGCCAAGTAGAACCGTTGGGAAGACTTGGGGAAAGTCTTGTTGAACTTGCTGTAAAAAACAGAAACTTTAGCGCTCACGAGAACTGCTGTCACTTTTATTTTAAGAGTGTTATTTAGTTAATTCTTTTTGCACATGATTAATAGATAAATTCCTCGCGTCCAGAAATTTATTTTAGAATTTTTGGGGTTCCAGATCTTGCGCTAGCTACAGATTACTATAGACTGTTCTGTTTTTGACAGATTCTGTTTTTCGTGTGTTGTTTGCTTATTTTGATGAATCTATGGCTAGTAAATGTCAGGACCCCGACTCAATGCCACATAGATCTAGCATGTAACACTTCATATCACTTTGCGGCCTCACGCACGGTATCCCCACGGGTGTCGCCTTACCTTTACCCGGGACCGTTTGCGCCTTTTGGCACACGTATATGACAGTGTCGCTAGCATCCATATGATAAGGAGCCCGGGCTGACATGGCTAGTCGTAAACCCAAAGTGGCACAAACTTACAGGGACAGGCATCCATGACCCAGCATCGAACGTGTCGGTCATCAGCGAGTGAATCCAGGCTGTAGCACTGGGCTAGCAGGACTCCGGTGAACCGGGCTGTAGCGGGCTAACAGGACTCCGGTATTCATCGCGTGACATTTCCCCGAAGGGACAGACACAGGAACGAAGAAGGACACATGCCGGCCAGCCTAAGTGTTCCGGAGCAGTAGCAAGCTACCATGGCTCGGTGGAAACACTAGGAGACATTTCCCGGTAAGAGAGGCTACTAAAGATAAACAACTAGATAGTCAGATCCCACACATACCAAGCATTTCAATAACATACACACAATATGCTCGATATGTGCAATACAACATGGCATCACAAAATGACTCTACGACTCAAGTAGTTTATTCAATAGGCTCCGAGGAGCGAGATATTACAAACATGGGTCTCATGACCCAACAATCAGAGCATACAAGTCAAAGCACAAGCGGAAGCTATCATGTCTGAGTACAGACATCTATAAATGAAAAAGGCTGAGAAGCCTGACTATCTACCAATCCTGCCGAGGCACAAGATCGTAGCTGAGGTAACAAGCTAAACGTCGAAGTCCATGCAGAACTACTAGTGAGACTGAAGTCTCTCTGCAAAAACATAAAATAGGCAAACGTGAGTACAAATGTACCCAGCAAGACTTACATCAGATCTATCTACAGATGCATCATTATCAACAAAGGGGATGGTGGAGTTTGACTGCAGCAAGCCAACTTTGACTCGGTGGCTATCCTGAACTACGACTGCAAGTAACTCTTTTGAGGTGGCGCACATGAGTCCACATATTCACCATATCAATACACCACTATGGATCCGCTCCCGTCTCCCTACGAGAACGCCATCCATAGCACTCACGCTTATCTTGCGTATTTTAGAGTATCCACTTTCACTTGTCTATGAACTGATATAAGCAACCCAGAAGTCCTTTTCCGCGGACACGGCTATTCGAATAGATGATGTTAACCCTGCAGGGGTGTACTTCTTCACACACGCTCTCACCACTTACCGTCGTTTACACGACATGTACTCGGCAACCTTCAAGCGGAAGCCCAACGTGGGTGTCGGCCACGACCTACCTAATCACCTAAGTCTCTAGTCCAGGTTTATCGCCTATTCGGGTTCCATCCATGAGGAGATCCGGCCGGAGTTTCGCTCACAGCCCCAAACGATGTGAACAGGGTTCCCGAGACACCAAACGGGCGCACGGTACACCATGCCACGTGCCTACCGCATCACAGCCCACCCCTACGGTCAGCGCTACGCACGGCCTCCAGCATACTACAAACACCAGAAACTACTTGCAACTCCTGGACAGAGGACAAGGGTGATTAAGAAGCCGAGAGGGTCCATTGGTTTCGGGCCCAATGCGTGGTAGTAGCTGAATCATGGATCACAAACACAGAACTCAGTTCCTGAGGACGGCTGCAATGAGACAACCCACCATGTACTCCTACATGGCCTCTCACCGCTACCTTTACCAAATCGTGTTCACACACTTAGCTCACACATAGTAGGACATGTTCACACGCCTCTGATTCATCCCCGATGAATCAGACCTGACTCAACTCTAAGCAGTAGCAGGCATGAAAAACAAGCATGAATGAGTAGGCACATCAGGGCTCAAACAACTCCTACTCATGCTAGTGGGTTTCATCTATTTACTGTGGCAATGACAGGTCATGCAAAGGATAAAGGGTTCAGCTACCGCAGCAAGTATCAAATATGTCGTTGTTGTCCTAATGCAGTAAAAGAGAGCAGGAGCGAGAGAGTGGGATTTTATCGGAATGAACAAGGGGGGTTTTGCTTGCCTGGCACTTCTGAAGATAACATTGAGTCTTCATTAGTGTCAACGATCACATCATCGATATCACGTCTATCGAGAGGGGACAAATACCGGCAACACAGAAAGGAACACAATCAATGAAATGCACAATATGATGCATGCTCATGACATGGCAAAATGAATGTGTTTTGGGCTAATGCAACTAGCAACAGATTAAATGAAGTTGGTTTGAATACAAGATTCAAATTTAAACTCCATATGTGATTATTCAAATGCCATTTAATTGATTTGTGCTAAACAGCAGCTATAAGTTGTTCTAACATGCATGAAAATGGTACAGATGGATTCCTTGAATTTTTCTGATAATTTTTCATATATAATTTATTTAATTTGGAGTTACGGTTAATTTTCTATGATTTATTGAAGTTTTAGGCATTTTCTGGAATTAATAAATCATTTAAGAATTATTTAAATTCCAGAAAACATTTACTGCGTCAGTAGTGCGTCACCATGACGTCAGCAGGTCAACAGACGCTGCTGCTGGTCAAACCTGACATGTGGGGGCCACACGTCAGTGACACAGGGTTGTTTAACCCACTGACAGGTGGGACCGGTCAACGGCCACGTCAGCTAGGTCAACTCCGACGCGTGGGGCCACTGTGGTTAACTTAAACTAAACAGGGGGTTAACCGTGGTTAGTTAAGGGCGTGGGGCCCATATGTCAGTGGCCAAGGCCTGGGTTAGCGGGGGGGTGGTTAGGCCCTAATGACCGGCCACATCAGCTCTCGCTGGAGTGTAGCCGGCGACGACCACAGAGCACGGCGGGGGACGCCGGACTTGCGCTAGGGGCATCGAATCGACACGCCAAGGGCACCAGGAGGTAGCCCGCGCCCGTGCGCATCTAGGGGGACCAACGGGAGGTGCGGGGGTGGCCGGGGTTCGCCGGAGTGGAGCCCGAGGCGGCGGCCGGAGTTCGGCCATGTGCGGGGTTGGGCTGCGGCGCGCTAGGAGAGAAACTGATGGTCCAGACGGCATCCGCGGGCCACCAGAAGCGCGCTGGTGCCACGGGTTCGAGCAGAGGGGCTCGGGTCAGGAGAGCTACGCGGCCATGGCGGACGGTGGCTTCGGTGCTCGTGGGGAACGGCGCTACGGCGCGGAGGGGAGCATGCCGAGTTAGGGGAGAGGGTCAGTGACTCACGGCGATGACGAGGGGACGCTCGGCGAGGTCGGGGATGGTCCGAAGCCGGCGAATTTGACGAAGATGGCCGGCGGGTCCGAGGTAGAAGACGACGGCGATGGCGGCGATGCAGGGCTTCCGGAGGGCTGTGGATCGGTGGGGAGGAAGAGGGGGTCGAGGCGGAGCTCCTGGGTGCATCGGCGAGGCTAGGGGTGGCCGGTGGCCATGGGTACGGCGACGATGACGGCGAGCTCCGCTCGGTCGCGGGAGGGGAAACAGAGGAGCGAGGGGGAGGGAGGTCCCGAGAGCGAGGGAGAAGTGAGAGGGGGTCGGGGACGTCTCCGTGGCGTCGCGAGGAAGTCGGGGAGGCTGCCACGGCGAAGCAGGAGGTGGCCGGCGTCGGCGCGCGTGCGTCCAGCACGCAGCTGCTTCGGGGCGAGGGGGAGGAAGATGACTGGCAGCTGGGCTGCACAGTAACGGGCCGCGCAGAAGCTGGGCCGGCTACAGGTAAGTGGCCCAGGTAAGTCCTTCTGCTCTCTCTCTTTTACTTTTTTTCTATTTCTGTAGTTTGTTTTGATTTAGTTTAGCAACTAAATCATTTAAATAAATTCTGTAGATTTTTATGTGGCTTGCTAAAATATATACAAAGCCACTCACAAACTTCCAGAATTATTGGAGTCATATTTAATATATATTAAATATAAATCCAAAGCAAATAGTTATTGGATTAATTCAAATGGCCAAAATAATTATCTCTGTGACTCCAAAAATATTGGTTTAAATTTTACCTCTTACCAATATTTCCATGGAATAACAGGAACATTTTCTTGGACACATTTGAGAAGATTTAATTGTTGGTTATTTTTAGAGGTTTCCTGAGGCTTTTGAAAATTCCTCAATTCAAATTTCATTTGAATTTAAACATGATGCACACACCAGACAGCACCAGAAGCTAGGGATGTGACAGTAAAATAGTTTATAATCCATAGAGAAGTTGGAATACAGTAGGTTTAACACCAATATAAATAAAGAATGAGTTCATTACAGTACCTTGAAGTGGTCTTTTGTTTTCTTTCGCTAACGGAGCTCACGAGTTTTCTATTTTGAGTTTTGTGTTGTGAAGTTTTCAAGTTTTGGGTGAATTCTTTTGATGGATCATGGAACGAGGAGTGGCAAGAGACTAAGCTTGGGGATGTACATGGCATCCCCAAGATAATCCAAGGACACCAAAAAGTCAAAGCTTGGGGATGCCCCCGGAAGGCATCCCCTCTTTCATCCACTTCCATCGGTAATTTACTTGGAGCTATATTTTTATTCACCAACATGATATGTGTTTTGCTTGGGGCGTCTTGTATTATTTGTGTCTTTGTTTGTTAGTATGCCACAATCATCCTTGCTGTACACACCTTTTGAGAGAGCCATACATGAATTAATATGTGATAGAATACTCTATGTGCTTCACTTATATCTTTTGAGCTATGTAGTTTTGCTCTATGTGCTTCACTTATATCTATTGAGCTAAGTAGTTTTGCTCTATGTGCTTCCCTTATATCCTTTGAGCTAGATAATTTTGCTCTATGTGCTTCACTTATATCTATTGAGCTAAGTAGTTTTGCTCTATGTGCTTCACTTATATCTTTTGAGCGTTATAATTTTGCTCTATGTGCTTCACTTAGATCTTTTAGAGCACGGTGGTGGATATGTTTTAAAGAAACTATTGATCTCTCATGCTTCACTTAAATTAATTTGAGAGTCTCTTAATAGCATGGTAATTTGCCTAATAATAATATGCTTGGTATTCAAGATTTGTGAAACTCTCTTTTGAGTGTATTGAATACTAATAAAAGATTGAAGCATGATAATTGTTTTGAGTTATGGAGGTGATAATATTAAAGTCATGCTAGTTGAGTAGTTGTGAATTTAAAGAATACTTGTGTTAAAGTTTGTGATTCCCGTAGCATGCACGTATGGTGAACCGTTATGTGATGAAGTCGGAGCATGATTTATTTATTGATTGTCTTCCTTATGAGTGGCGGTCGGGGATGAGTGATGGTCTTTCCTACCAATCTATCCCCCTAGGAGCATGCGCGTAATACTTTGCTTTGATAACTTCTAGATTTTTGCAATAAGTATATGAGTTCTTTATGACTAATGTTGAGTCCATGGATTATACGCAGTCTCACCCTTTCACCTTTGCTAGCCTCTCAAATACCGCGCAACTTTCGCCGGTATTATACACCTACCATATACCTTCCTCAAAACAGCCACCATACCTACCTATTATGGCATTTCCATAGCCATTCCGAGATATATTGCCATGCAACTTTCCACCATCTAGTTCATCATGACACACTTCATCATTGTCATATTGCATATCCTGGCACACCGCCGGATGCATTCACATAGAGTCATATTTTGTTCTAAGTATCAAGTTGTAATTGTTCAGTTATAAGAAAAATAAAAGTGTGATGGTCATCATTATTAGAGCATTGTCCCAGTGAGGAAAGAATGATGGAGACTATGATTCCCCCATAAGTCGGGATGAGATTCCGGACGAAAAAAAAGTGGCCATAAAAAAATAGAAAAGGCCCAAACAAAAAAAATGATGAGAGAAAAAGAGAGAAGGGACAATGTTACTATCCTTTTACCACACTTGTGCTTCAAAGTAGCACCATGATCTTCATAGTAGAGAGTCTCTCATGTTATCACTTTCATATACTAGTGGGAATTTTTCATTATAGAACTTGGCTTGTATATTCCAATGATGGGCTTCCTCAAATTGCCCTAGGTCTTCATGAGCAAGCAAGTTGGATGCACACCCACTTAGTTTCTTTTTGAGCTTTCATATACTTATACCTCTAGTGCATCCGTTGCGTGGCAATCCCTACTCACTCACATTGATATCTATTGATGGGCATCTCCATAGCCCGTTGATATGCCTAGTTGATGTGAGACTATCTTCTCCTTTTTATCTTCTCCACAACCACCATTCTATTCCACCTACAGTGCTATATCCATGGCTCACGCTCATGTATTGCGTGAAGATTGAAAAAGTTTTGAAAAAGTTCGAGTATGAAACAATTGCTTGGCTTGTCATCGGGGTTGTGCATGATTTAAATACTTTGTGTGGGGACGATGGAGCATAGCCAGACTATATGATTTTGTAGGGATAACTTTCTTTGGCCATGTTATTTTGAGAAGACATAATTGCTTTGTTAGTATGCTTGAAGTATTATTATTTTCTATGTCAATATAAACTTTTATCTTGAATCTTTCTAATCTGAATATTCATACCACAATTAAGAAGATTTGCATTGAAATTATGCCAAGTAGCACTCCGCATCAAAAATTCTCTTTTTATCATTTACATACTCGAGGACGAGCAGGAATTAAGCTTGGGGATGCCTGATACGTCTCCAACGTATCTATAATTTTTTATTGCTCCATGCTATATTATCTACTGTTTTGGACTATATTGGGCTTTATTTTCCACTTTTATATTATTTTTCGGACTAACCTATTAACCGGAGGCCCAGCCCAGAATTGCTGTTTTTTTGCCTATTTCAGTGTTTCGGATAAACGGAATATCAAACGGAGTCCAAGCGGAATAAAATCTTCGGAAACGTGATTTTCTCACCGAACGTGATTCAGGAGACTTGGACCCTACTGCATGGGATCAAAGAGGTGGTCACGAGGGTGGGGGCGCTCCCCCTAGGGCACGCCTCCTGCCTCGTGGGCCCCTCGGTGATCCACCGACGTACTCCTTCCTCCTATATATACACACGTACCCCCAAACGATCAGAACAGGAGCCAAAAACCTAATTCCACCGCCGCAACTTTCTGTATCCACGAGATCCCATCTTGGAGCCTGTTCCGGAGCTCCGCCGAAAGAGGGCCGTCATCACGGAGGGCTTCTACATCATCCTAGCCCCCCCGATGAAGTGTGAGTAGTTTACCTCAGACCTTCGGGTCCATAGTTAGTAGCTAGATGGGTTCTTCTCTCTCTTTGAATCTCAATACAAAGTTCTCCCCCTCTCTCGTGGAGTGTAATCTTCTTTTTGCGGTGTGTTTGTTGAGACCGATGAATTGTGGGTTTATGATCAAGTCTATCTATGAATAATATTTGAATCTTCTCTGAATTCTTTTATGTATGATTGGTTATCTTTGAAAGTCTCTTCGAATTATCCATTTGGTTTGGCCAACTAGATTGGTAGTTCTTGCCATGGGAGAAGTGCTTAGCTTTGGGTTCGATCTTGCGGTGTCCTTACCCAGTGACAGAAGGGGCAGCAAGGCACGTATTGTATCGTTGCCATCGAGGATAACAAGATGGGGTTTATTTCATATTGCATGAATTTATCTCTCTACATCATGTCATCTTGCTTAAGGCGTTACTCTGTTTTTAACTTAATACTCTAGATGCATGCTGGATAGCGGTCGATGAGTGGAGTAATAGTAGTAGATGCGGAATCCTTTTGATCTACTTGTCACGGACGTGATGCCATATACATGATCATGCCTAGATATTCTCATAATTATGCTCAATTCTATCAATTGCTCAACAGTAATTTGTTCACCCACCGTAGCATACTTATGCTCTTGGGAGAAGCCACTAGTCAAACCTATGGCCCCCGGGTCTATTCTCATCATATCAATTTCCAACACTTTTATATTGTTTTGCTATTTACTTTGCTTTTACTTTTTACTTTGCATCTTTATATCAAAAATACCAAAAATATCCTATCTATCAGATCTCACTCTCGTAAGTGACCATGAAGGGCTTGACAACCCCTAATCGCGTTGGTTGCGAGTAGCTATCGCTTTGTGCAGGTACGAGGGACTTGAGCGTGTGCTCCTACTGGATTGATACCTTGGTTCTCAAAAACTGAGGGAAATACTTACGCTACTCTGCTGCATCGTCCCTTCCTCTTCGGGGAAAACCAACGCAAGCCCAAGACGTAGCAAGCAGCTGCAGTCTCAGTGTTGCTGGGGTCAGCTGATGCATAACTACTCTTGTGCAGTGTTGTCGCACAATAAGCAGCATCATCCATACCCGCCTCCCCTCCCATTTGCTGGCTATCTGTCAGTGTTAGAGTCTTCTGCATCATCATCATTGACTCGTCAACATCCTTTTGAACAACCGGATAAATCTCCTTCTTCAACTTTTCAAACAATGCATTCTGCTTCATTTCACTCCTCGCTTTTTTCATGCTGAGTCTCTCTTCTCTACTGAGTGTGAAAGCCCTCTTGTGCGGGACATTAACACCTATACCCCTTGCACGGCCAGGGGGCTCTTTTGTGTCCAGAGCAATGGACAGAATTTCACATGGCCCTGAGTTCCTGTAGAACCTTCTAGGGATCTTGGAAGCCTCTACCATCACTTCATACAGTTTGGCGTCACGTGCGTTTCCAAAGTAACAAGTTCCGTCATCATGCCTCTTTGCACGTGCCCACAAGTAGTCTCTGGCGCGTTCGCCCTTGATTTCACTAAAGGCCGGACTCACACCCGCCGCTACTGCTTCTTTGTCCTACTGTTCCCATATCAATTTCATGTCGTAGTATCCTGCCACACCAACACGGTGGGGGTGTATGTTCTTCTTCTGAAGTTCCGATTGCTTGAAACTCTTCGCAACAAACTCTGGAGCTGCCTTGACCCTTTTGAATTCTACCCAGTCTGCCTTTGTAATTTGGGGGTATGCGGGGATTGGGTCCTTGCCTTCGCTCAAGTACTTCTTGTACAACACGTGCTTCTAGTTTCTCCAAGCATCCCTAGCCTTCTTTAGTGCAGCGTGTTCCACCTGCATTCTTCACTGCTCTAGAACGTTGAAGTGATCCATGATCTCCTGAACTATCCTTCGCCATGTTTCTGTGTCAGCCTTCCGAAACCCCAGCAGATTAATGTTGAGCCTTGCCCTGCCAACAAATCCACACACACTCATGAACCTCATGCATGCTTTATCTGGTTTAGTTGGAGCCCAGGACTTTAAATCAATCTCGGTTACTTCATATACACCTTTAGGCTGGTGTGTGGGCTTCCTTGGAGCATTCCTCCGTGTCCTAATCGGAAGGGTAATTGCTGTAGCTCTATCCCGTTCAAGACTACTTGATCCCTCACAATCTGCTGAAGACCTAGGGTTGTCCGAATCAGATGAAGATACATGGCCTGAATGAGTGTTGTCGCTGCTACTCGGCATCTACAGATAACACATGCAAAACTCAGGAAAGGAGGATAAGCTTAAAACTAACAACTTGGTATCAAGCTTTCTAAACATGCCATGTAATAATTTAGAAAATGTACGCCTAATTTGTTAAGTTTGCGTGACTCGGGCGCCCGCGATTTGTAAATAGGCAGTAACTTATTGGAACAAATACAACTTATATGTAGTAAGAAAGGTAGATAATGAACATATATACGCTCTCCGTTATTTTATAGCCAATTTGGAACATACAGAACAAAATTGGAAGAGGGATTGCGAGGAAATATGCCTCACCGCGATGGAGAGCAGTAACTAACAGACTTCTTAATGCAAACCCGACCGGACCACAGGAGAGGCGAGGGTTACTGCATCGATATGCTCGAGGGTGGCTGGCGAGAAAATGAGACGGTGAGGCGTGGGCCGCCGCGTGTTGGGAACGGCAGTGGAGGTAGGCTTGACGCCAAAGAGCGGGCACACGACCGGGGTGAGCACGGCGGCGCTGGAGAGGGTTCTGATGTGGATCTGGGGGAGGGGGGAGCTGGCGAAGGAGATTGGTGGACTAGTTGAGTGAAACGCGGGCGAACGGTGGGGGGTGTTGGCGGCCTAGGTGAAAAGGGTGAAAAATATCCCCAGTCACCGTGCGTGCACGGAAAGGCCTATGCAAACGGTTGCCTCTAAGCTCTCGTGTGCACTAACAGAATAATTTCATTTGAAATGAAGACGTACTAATTTTGAAATGAATACGTGAGTTCATCGTTTCTCATCTAAAATTTTCGCACATAAACCAATCACAATTTTACCACGGGTTTGATTTTCTGGCGCATTTCAGGTCTTGTGTGCTATATGTAAGACATTTTTGGCATTTACCGTGCATGTTTGCATATAAATCAATTCCTAGCCAGACTGCATTTCCTGTCGAAAGGGACGAGGATTGCCATTCAATCTAGGAGCATCCAACGGTGCATACGTATGATCCGTGGGGTTTGGGTTCTGGCCAATCTGAACGCGCGCACAGTGAAGGGGGCATCAGCCATGATTTGGTAGGCACACAGCTTTCGTGTGTGAACCGTGTGCTATTTGAAAACATTTTTGGGGAGGGGCTATTTGAAAACATGTACATGTGTTGTCGAAAGGGATGAGGATCGCCATTCAATCAAGGAGAATCCAATGGTGCAGACGTACGATCCATGGGGTTTGGGTTCTAGCCAATCAGAATGCGTGACTCAGATCGCGCGCGTGGCAAAGGGGTGGGGGTGCATCGGCCAAGGTTTAGTGGACACACGACTTTCGTGAGTGAACCGTGTGCTCTTTGAAAACATTTACATTACCTAACATCATATTTTTGTTCGAATGGAAACATGAGTTCATCATGTCGCCTTTTTTTCCACGGTAAGAAATCATGAGTATAGTGGAGAGTATCATATACTAGTATAATGAATATACAGTACATATGATACTACCTTTAATTAATTATAGCGCATAGTATAATACATAGAGTGTAGTATATCATATATATAGATCATATTTATTGCCAAGCATGACACAAATGAGCATCGTATTTAACATGATATGGTATCTACCTACTATATGTTACTCTAACCCTCTTTATATATATTTAATTCTTTGCCACATCAACATATATACTTGCTATTTCTGAGTGCATGACATCGTCGGGTATGATACCACCACTATGGCCAACCTTATATAGGGAGTATCATATAGTACTATATATATAGTATCATGCACATGATACTAGTGTATGATACTACGTACGTACCTTCATAGTGCATATATAGTATCATAGAGTAGTACTAGCTCCCTCTATAAACTAATATAAGAGCGTTTAGATTACTAAATAGTGACCTAAACGCTCTTATATTAGTTTACAGAGGGAGTATATATCATAGATGGCCGTATTTATGGCCATGCATGACACAAAGTAGTATAGCATTTATTATATATATATATATGTTACGGTATCTACCTATGTTACTGCTCCACATCATCATATTTTCTATTCCCGGGTGCATGATACCGGCTATGATACCCCCACTATGGCCACCCTAATAAGATTGGTCGTAATATGGGAGTATCAAGCGGTATGATGCATGCCAACTAGACTTTTTGGATGATGTGGCACACAGTTAAATGATGAAAGAGAGGGTGTGTGGTATCATATCATGATACCGTATCATATTAAATGTTGTACTACTTTGTGTCATGCATGGTAATTAATAAGGAACCTAAGATACTAAGAGGGTGCTTGGATACGTTTTAGTCCCATGACTAAAAGTAGTGGGACTAAAACTTGCTAGCCTCACCCATGCTTGGATACAAATACTAAATAGACTAAAATGAGTTAATGAGCATTTATTATCCTCCAAACCCTCCAATCCCGAACTCGCATGTGTTAAAGGAGAGGAGTTAAATGAGGAGAGAGAGGACTAATCCACATTTTAGTAGGGTTCCCCTGACTAAATTTTTTTAGTCTCAAGACTAGTTCTAGCATCTCTTTAGTCAGGGGTGATTGGAACTTTAGCCTCTAAAAGAGACTAGTTTTAGTCAGACTAAAAATAGTCCCTTGGATCCAAGCATGGCCTAACTCATGATACTATGCATGCGTGCATTACAGAGGTATTGCCGATCATATACTAGTATCATGCATATATACTCTCTCCTTTCCGGTTTATAGGCTTATCTCAAAATTTTAGTTTTTCCATTTTATAAGGCTCAATTTGGTTGTTCCCCATCACATGTCGAGATTTCAAGGTGCATTAAATCATTGCATGCAAGTATTAAGAGAAAGTTGACCAATGCATGTACTTTATATAAGCATGCATGTATTGCAATTAATACATTGGAAAACATAAATTTTTGAGGAAAATAAAAGCATTATTTGGGTGTTCTTGCAAACTACAAAAGGTATTCGACCACTCACCATCTACCTTGGTTGGTGAGATTTTTGAATTGAGCCCTATAAGGCTGGTTGTAATGGGGAGTATCATATATATATATATACTAGTAGTATCATGCACACACACACACACACACACACACACACACACACACACACACACACACACACACACACACACACACATATATATATATATATATATATATGATAGTGTAGCTAGGATACTAGCTACTTCCGTAATGCATAGTATCATAAGTTAACATCTTAGATTGCCTTACTAATCACACAAAGTACGCAGTAGTACGCCATTTAATTTGACACAGTATCATGATATGATACCACATCCTCTCTTGTGTGCCACATCATCCAGAAAGTCTAGTTGGCATGCATGATACCGCTTATGATAATACCATTACAACCAGCCTAGCTAAACCGGAAAGGAGGGAGTATGAGACTAGCTAGCCACAATGGAGAGTAGTACACTGGTAACATACACATATCCCTGGACTATATATGTTACTAGCTTCATAGTGGGTAGTAACATAAGTGTAGTGTGATGCAAAGCTTCATTTCTTAGGTTACAGACTCATATTGCATTGGGACATGTGATTCTACAATAACTATATAAGTTACTAAAACTATCTCTCTCCTCATTAACTTATTGCCACATAAGCAAGTTTGCTGAGTTGGAGTCGGTGTTACTGCTGAAGTTACTCCCAATGTGGCTAGTCTGATACTAGCTAGTCGTCTATGATATACTAGCTACCTCACTAAGAGCATGGTTAATAATACAACTAAGGTTCGGCTATAAGAAGTTGACATGTCATATACAGCCAACCTCTTAGCGGGTATGTACAATAATAATTTTTATATACGTACTAGTTTATCAATAGTTGGCCCACCTTAATTACATCCTCACAAAGTGTCTTGGGTATCCTATTGCAGCTGGCTCTACTAACCAAGAGCCCGCTTCTCTTCTCTTTCCTCGAACTAATAAGGACATATATATTATTCTATTCCTTATAGCCAGACTATCCATAGTGGGAGTAACATAGGTAGTAACATCACACATATCTAGATAAAATAGATGATGTGGCAAGCAATAAATGAAGAAATGGAGGAAAGTAGTAACATAACTAGTTACTAGTAGTACGAGTAACATCACATGTACATATCAAGGCAAGATGTATCTATAGCCTAATAAATGAAGTGTTGCATGTTACCACACATATATGTTAGTCCCCACTATAGAGGTAGTAACATAGACTAGCTAGTGTAACACATGGGCATGTTACTAGTCTATGTTACTACCCATTGTGGCTAGTCTGAGAAACATCACACATCTCAAGGCAAGATGAGTCTATAGCCTAATAAATGAAGTGTTGCATGTTACTACACATATGTTACTCCCCACTATAGAGGTAGTAACATAGACTAGTAACATTCTGTGTTACTACCCATTGTGGCTAGTCTTATGTCACTCTATTGTGTACTTACTTGCTCTAATAATGCATAGTATCATAGAGTAGCTAGTATCATATGTAGTACTTTATTTATATTATCATGCATGACACATAGTAGCATAGCATTTATTATGATACGGTTTCATGATATGATACTTAACCCTCTCTTTCTTCATTTAATTAATTCTATGACAGCTCATCAAAATTGCCTAGTTGGCATGCATGATACTAGCTATGATACCCCCTTACTATCAGCCTAGCAAAGGTGTACAGATCATTTGTACGTCACTTTGTGAGTTTTCATCCGTTTGTTCGAGAAGCGGGGAGAAGTTTCAAACATTTCGGCCGCAAGGTGCGGCCATTGGCGTAGGCCTAGTTGATATTTTAATTACAGAAAATTCAGATGGAGTTCGGACATCATCAAAATTGATGTGTGCCTGTGGCGTTCTCTCATGACCCCGTGGAAAAAAATTGGTAAAGTTTGGCACAAGTTTTGATGACCGCTCCTCCCAAACCGGAGCATCTCACATGAAGGATCATGGTTTTCCAAAAGGAGACGTGTCAATTCAAACTCCTGTGGCCGGTGACTTCATCGTTTGGCCTCATAAAAATTTCCACGGTACGCAATCACCATTATAAAATAGGTTTGATTTTCTAGCGCATTTCAGGTATCGTTAGTTATATTTAAGACATTTTTTGATATTAACACGCATTTTGTGCATAAAAAAATTACAAACAGAACTGCATGTGCTATCGAAAGGGATGAGGATTGCCGTTCAATCTGGGAGCATCCAACGGTGCAGACGTACGATCCGTGGGGTTTGGGTTCTGGCCAATCAGAAAGCACGACTCAGATCGTGGGCAGGGTGGTGGCGTGGTTTGGTCGGCACACGGCTTTCATCAACGAACCGTGTGCTATTCGCAAACCAGATTGCATATTTTTGTTCACACATACTGTAGTGAGATCGATTGAGTGTGCTACCTCTATGATATAATAATAATAACAAAAAACAGTTCATATTCATTGCATGAGTTGACAGCATATCAAGGTCAACATATTAACGGTTCTTACATCAATAGAAAACCGGGCATAACTCACAAATTCAGTACATGCGACAGTTCTAAATTGAACAAATTAAGTTGCAGGATAGGCATAAAGACTAGTCTTACAGCTTAATTCCCATGTACATGGGGGGACTGGGATCACTAAGTTGATCCTGAATGAACTTGGGTTTTTTGATGATTTTAAACTTCTTCTCTGTTGCACTAGTGCATGATCCCTTGGCTGGCAACTCATCAAATTCATCATACTCGTCCTGATCGGCAACATCGCTGACACCCAGTACCCTTCTCTTCCCATGCATTGCTAAATGGCCGTTCTTATGCAAGGGGTCTTCCATAAAGAAAATTTGGGTAGCATCGCTGGCAAGAATGAATGGGTCCGCGTGATATGCCATCGTTGCCCTGTTAACACAGGTCTTCCTGTACTCATCAATCCTTACCTGACCAAGAGGGATTCATGCGCACCTGAATAATGCCATCTTAACTTTCACATAGTCAAGCTCCCAAATCTCTTTGATGGTTCCATAGTATACCCTTTTATCAGCTTCATTTACAGTCATGCAATCTATTCGAACAGATCTGTTTTGATACGAGGTCTTCTTATCACGTTCCTCGGTGTAGAACGTGTATCCATTTATGTCATATGCTTGGTGTGTCAGCACCGTAGGTGATGGCTTTTGTGCCAACCACGTAGCAATGTCATCGATGGATCCTTGTGCCAAATGATTCTTCAGCCATTCGGCGTAGTTCTTAGTGTGCTCCTTCATCTCCACCTCTGATGAAGGCACCATTGGTAAGAATATTTGGCGTATCTCTGCCACGCATAAGCGATGAGAACTGGGCTGTTAAGCAGTACCCTCAAATGGGCTTTCTCTACCAATTCTCCGGGTGCAGTCATTTGTGTGCCAGCACGGACTAGCTGACCTTTCAGCCTTCCCTCGTGGCGAGAGAGGGGAAAACCTATAGGTCTTTGTTTCATGTATTCGGTGCAAAACTCAACCACCTCCTCCACGGTATAACCTTGTAGGATGCTTTCCTCTGGATGGTTTCGGTTCCGACAAAAGCGCTTCAGGATTCCCATTGTCGGGGATAACTGATCCACGAACACCTATGGGGCCGGCGGACCGGGCCCCTTTCGGTTCGGCGGGGGGCGGAGGTCGCACGAAGAGCAGATCGAGGCGAGGCACACAAGCAGTATACCCAGCTTCGGAGCTCTCCGGAGAGATAACACTCCTACTGCTGCTTGTCTAGTTGTATTATCTGGTGTTCTTGCTCTCGAGCGAGAGAGTGATATGTTTTCTGGACTACGAATGAATCGAAGCCGACTGTCTGAGGCTCCGAACCCAACCCCCTCTACGTTGCGCATGGGCCTCCTTTTATACGCTAAAGGGGTCACCGACAGGTGGCAACGCAGAGGAGGGTAAAAACGTAAAAAGCGAGGTAGTTGATACAGTTGCTTGTACAGTGTACCCTACCTAACCCTGATGGCAGGGGACAAGGGCATTAAATGCCCGTCTGAGTCGCCCGAACAGTGCAGAAAAGGACCGTTAGGGGCGCCACCGTTCGCCACGATGGCGATCTTGTCAGCTTCGCATGCCACTGCGCATCGCTGGCTGCACAGCCTCCCGCCACGCGCGCCCGTAGAGGCCCTCAGAGCGACACGTTGGTGGATGCGCTGGAGCATGGGCGCAGAGTGGCCGCCTGCCGCGGCAAGTGCCTTGCCGCTGTTGTTATCTTGCCAGGTCCAGAAGCTCGTCGCTCACCGGGCCCCGGGGTACCTTGTTTAGTCCTCCCGGCAAGCTCCTCTTGCCGGGGGCTTGCTGCCTTGCCGGAGCACGTGGCGCGTCGCGGCAAGTTCCTTGGAGCGCCTTGGTTGGCCTTCCCGGCAAGCTCCTCTTGCCGGGGTCTTGTCTCCTTAGCTTAAATACTTTGTTCTTGGATGGCTCCAAGGGAACCTTGGGGGATCTTGGCGTTCGCCCGGCAAGCCTTTGCCGCGGGGTGCTGCAACTGCCCGTGCACAAGTTCGGGGTACTAGGGTACCCCTATTCTGGTACACCGACAGGAGCCCCCGGGCCTGGGCCAGACACGGTGCCGAGCGCTGTTGGGCCAGGCCCAAGACAGGGCACGGGCACATGCGGGCTGGGCCACGCCAAATCTTGTTTCGTATCCACCGCACTCTCCCATAACGGCACGCGTTGAATGCGGCATCATGGGAGAGATCGTGGGTGGTTGTTCATTAGGAAGGCCGAAACGTCTGCCCCGTCCCTCTTTATAAGCAGAGGAAACAGGGGCATTTCGTTCCCCCTCGCTGGTTGCTGCTACTCCTTCTTCACAAACTCCGCCGCTCCCCCCTTCTTCTCGAAGCCGAGAGAGCAGCGCTCCGCCCCCCCCCCCATTGCCACCAGCATCACCACGCCGTCGACCTTCTCCACCACCTCCGCCATGGCCCCGAAAGCCGACAAGGGAAAGGGTGTGAAGTCGGTCGAGGCGCAGCGGCTCGCGGCGCTGCGGAAGGAGCGGGCGATCTTCACCCCCCAGCTCGGCGTGCATGAGCTGAGGGAGTACTTCTACCTCTTTTGGGCGACGGAGACGCGTGCGCATCCGCGCACGAGGGTACTCCCGGCCGCTGCCTCGGAGTCGGCTCCAAATGGGTACCCGTTCTTCCCGCTATTCTTCTACTACGGGCTCTGCCCGCCCTTCTCGGAGTTCTTTTGTGACATTATGAACACATATGGCTTCCGCCTCCTTGACTTCACCCCAAATGCTGTCTTGACCATGGCAGTTTTCGCACACTTGTGCGAAAACTTTGTCGGAGTCCACCCTAGTGTAGCCCTTTTCTGCCATTACTTCATGCCTCGGGTAGAGAGAGGAGAGCCGCTTGCCGGAGGGATTGCTTGGATCTCGAGAGTCGGCAAGAAGGATGCGTACTTGGATGGTGAGCTCCGCAGCAAGTGGGAGGAGTGGAGAGCGGAGTGGTGTTGGATCGTCGAGGAGGATCCGCAGCCCTTCACCGCCGTGCGCCAAACTCCAATAGTGTGCGGCAATGACTAGAGCAACGTGGCCCCGGAAGACGAGAGGCTGAAGATCGCCATCACTAGGATTCTTCATCTCAGGCTTGCCGGGCTCACCGTAGGTGCTGTCGGGGCAGATTTCCTCCGCCGCCGCATTGCCCCCCTGCAGGAGAGGAGGAGGCCTGCCTGGGAATTCAAGAATTCAGCGGACATCATGAGGCTGCGGCCGGGCCTCAACTACAACTTCACTGTCTTGGAGTTGGATGCAATGCTCTTGGAATTATTCAAACGCGACCCCCAGCACCCATTCACACTGCCGAGGGGCGTAGTTCCTTTGTGCAATAACTCTTCGCTTGACCGGATCCGCGCCATGATGTCGTTGTGCGATTCACACGGCATCATCCCAACTTGGCAAGAGCCTGCGGATGATGTTGTGCGAGCGTTCTTCGACACCTTGGAGGAAGTGCCGGTCTGCGCCGACGAGCAGAAGAGCCTCACCCGTGACACCACCGACGAGGAGCTGCAGCTTATCGCTACTAGGGCGGAAGAGGCTGCAGCCACAGCTGCTGCGGGTGTGTTTGGGTTTACTGTGGAGGAGGCGGAGGCTGCAGAGGCGGCAAACCTTGCCGAACGCGCGGAGTTCATGGGCGAAGAGGAGCCTGCCGGTTCTGAAGCCGAGTCGAGCGAGGCCGGCGAGGAGGAGGCTGAGCCTTCAGAGAGCTTGCCTCAGGCGGAGCCCCCGGCCCCGCCAAGGAGGCATCTTCGCAGGGCCAGGGACGCAGCGGGGCGGCAGCCGGCTCCACAGCCACCGAGCCGCACGACGCGCTCTACCGCGGCAAGCAATGTTGCCGCAGGAGTGCCACTGGAGCGGGATCTTCCCGGGCCACCGCCACTGCCCGCGCCAAACGGGCAAGGGATCCTACTCCTCCACCTCGCCGCACCGGAGGAGGGCCGGACTTCGATCTTTCCGCGCTCAGCTCCGACGAGGAGGAAGAAGAGTGAGTTTCTTTGGTGCTCTTATAATCCCTCAATCTTGCTGTTTTATATCTTGTATCTGACTTGCTCCAATCTGGACTCCTTTCTTTTCAGAACACTGGCCCAGAGAGCGGCGAAAAGGGCCAAGGCCGGGGTGATCGTCATCGAGGATGACCCCATCGTGTCGGCAGGAGGTGGGCCCGAGACCACCTTGACGGACCCGGCAATCACCCCTCCGAGCAGCTCCCAGCGCAGCCCCCAGCGTAAGTTCATAGTTTAGCCTTCTGCTGCCGGGGGCGCTTGAGTGCTTTTTCCTTTGTTGATTTCTTGCTTGTTGACTTGTGCAGGAGCAGAGCAGCCTCATCAGGAGCGCCCAGAGGCCGGTCCCGAAGTGCCACCTGCTTCGACTGTGCCGCCAAGGGAGGAGTCCCCGGCAAGGGAGCGCTCTCCGGCAAGGGGGGACTTTCCGGCAAGGGACGACACTGCTGATCCTGCAGCGACCGAGGCCGCAACTGAAGATCTTGGCGCAGGTAATCCACTTGCCCAGAAACTTTCCCTTGGGTTCTGCTTCTTCCGTTTTTCCTTTCTTGGATTTTTGATTGATTTTCCTCCCTTCTTCGTTCTTCAGACCCATCTTCGACTGAGCCAATGGAGACAAAGGGTGCCGGCGAGGAAGGTGCCGGTGCTGATGAGACCACCGGCGAGGAGGCCGCCGGGGCTGCTGCTACGGAAGCCGGCGAGGGGTCGGGCGATCGCACTGACGACCCTGAGGCCGCAGGAGCGCCGGGCGCTGCACCGACCGCCGAACCCTCTGCCGCTTCTGCGGAGCCGGGCTCCGAGGAGCCCCAGCCCGGCGCCTACTTGCAGGCTGGTGACAATATCTTCATCAAGCTGCCCTGGGCGTCGAGCTCCAGGGCGCCGGTCGAGGGGGAGACTTTTGACGGGGAGGTGCTCGCCTCCGCTGGACTATCATTGGTTGACGCGCCCGGCAGCAGCAGGGGCGAGCCTGAGGAGGAGCAGCTGCTGCGGAAGCTGCTATCACTCTACCGCACCCGGCAAGCCAAGTTAGCTTCTCAGGAAGCGCTTGTCGCGAAGGCGGGAGTTGACATGGAGAAGCGCGCGGAGGAGCTCCGGGGACAAAATCAAGAAGCTCTCCGGTCCCTGGCGCAGGAGCGGGAGCAAGTCGACAAGGAGCGCACGGCCTTTCTTCTCGAGAAGGCCAAGGCTGAGGAGGAACAAAGGTTGGCCGCCGAGAAGCAGTCCGCGCGGGAAGGTGAACTAGTGCAGTGGAAGGCCCACCTTGACAGCTACGAGGAAGAGCTCGCTGAGCGCGAGCGAGCACTTGGCGGGGCGCTTAAGGAGGCAAAGGACGCCGCGACAACTGCAGAGGCCGCCAAGAAAGAGCTAGAGGAGAAGGTGGCGCGGCTGGAGGCCGATATTGGGAAGAGCGGCGAGGAGCTTGCCGCGCTCAAGCGTGAGCGCGAGAAGGATGCTGCCGCCCACGGCGAGCTGCAAGGCCTTCTCGCTGAGAGGGGCAAGGAGCTCAGCGCCGCCAAGGATTCCAAAGCAGACCTGGAGCTGAAGCTGGCCACGCTGACGCAGACGCTGGAGGCCGTCAAGGAGCGGGAGAAGACCTTGTCGGAGAAGGTCAAGGCTGACGCGGCGCTGCTGGAGAGCATTGCAGTCACCCAGAACTCGTTCAGAGACACAGTGGAGCACTGGACCGAGGGTCTGGTGAACATTGCCGCCGTCATCAACGAGGAGCTGGCGCAGCTGGGGATGGAGGACTTTGGGTATCCTTCCGACGAGAGCCTTCAACCCAGTGCCAAGCTTAGTCTATTCTTCAAGGGCGTGGTGACGGCACTCTAGCGGCTCCGGGAGAGGATCCCGAAGTAGCTGGCCGACGAGTCGTGCAAAATCTGCGCCGGGGTTCTCCAGAAGGTGCTGATGAAGGTAGCCTTCCGCAATCCAGGCCTCAGCTTCACCAACGTCCTCAGGTCCTTGCCGCCTGACGCCGATCTGGACGCACTCAAGGCCCTTGTCGCACCCATTGTGGACAAGGTGAGCGAGATCAAGAGAGTCGAGGGCGGACGCGTAGATTAGGCCGCCCATTTCTTCTTTTCCCTTGTCGCTGCTAATCATGTTATGAAAACAGTCTATTAGAGCTGCGACAAGTTATCTTCGTAATATAACTTTATTTCTGTTATCAATTGCAATGTTATTTCCTCTATTAGATTCCTTCCTTTGTATGTTTTCACCCTACGCTTCTAGGGAACTTGTCGGCGCAGGCGCCCGAGCCGCGAGTGCTGAGTGCGGAACTTCAGCAGCCTGCTGGCGGCGCTGCTTCCGACAAGAAACCTTGTCGTGACTAGATGCAGCATGCTTAAGCTGTTGAGCGGACTCGAAACAAAGTAAGGGCGCAACTAGCCACGAGTTGGTTCCTCTGCGCACAGGTTTTCCATACA
Organism: Triticum aestivum; assembly: GCF_018294505.1. Classification (NCBI taxonomy): domain Eukaryota; kingdom Viridiplantae; phylum Streptophyta; class Magnoliopsida; order Poales; family Poaceae; genus Triticum; species Triticum aestivum. The sequence goes on along the minus strand of NC_057800.1, from coordinate 479,636,652 downwards.
AAGCAGGGTCGTTCGAGGAAGATAACTCAAAAATTTAAAAAAGTGATTTCTCAAACTTTGGCAACTTAGCTTTTCTGTCATTTGCTTCCCGTTAAGGCAAGTCCTTGTTTGAACGACGCCTGGCCCATACCACAATCTTCTC